>NC_041382.1:778297180-778321804 GCF_002162155.2 Triticum dicoccoides
CATCGATTCATCGACAAAATGGGCCTAGGGATAACTTGACCCTTATTTCATCGATTCATCGACAGAATGGCCCTAGGGGTACCTTGACCCTCATTTCATTGATTCATCGACAAAATGGCCCTAGGGGTAACTTGACCCTCATTTCATCGATTCATCGACAAAATGGCCCTAGGGGTAACTTGGCCCTCATTTGATCGATTCATCGACAAAATTGCCCTAGGGGTACCTTGACCCTCATAACATGAAGACCATCATATGCATCATCAAATTGAACAATCTTAACAACAAGATTATCATAACAGCAAGCCCATCATATGGATCATCAAATTGAACATGATAACAGCAATACCATCATATGGATCATCAAATTGAACATGATAGCAGCAAGACCATCATATGGATCATCAAATTGAACATGGTAACAGCAAGAACATGATAACAGCAAGAACAACATCATAGTGCATAATTCTCATAAGAGCAAGAGCATAAAAGCAGTTATTACAGTACCATAATATCAAGCCAGCATAAGTTGTTCCCAAAATAGATCATAGCAATTAACAGTTTTGCCAAAGCACATTAGCTCCCTGATGCATAAAAGTAATCCTTCGGCCTTGATGGTTTCTTCCTCTATCTTGGTGGCAAGAAGGCATTCCTTGTTGATGCAGCTAAGCTACTTGGCCTCCTAGCTGGAGCTGCTAAGCTGCTTGGCCTGCTTGCTGGAGCTGCTGAGGTGCTTGGCCTGCTTGCTGGAGCTGCTGAGCTGCTTGGCCTGCTTGCTGGAGCTGCTGAGCTGCTTGGCCTACTTGCTGGAGCTGCTGAGTTGCTTGCCCCTGGTGGTGCCCTGCTTGCTTGTGTAGTAGATGCCCTCCTTGCTGGAGCTGCAATAGATGAACCTGTAGTAGTAGATGTGGTACCCTCCTCTGTCCTGTTTGACTGCATTTTAAAATGGTAGCAAGTTAATACATTCAAGTGTTACAAAACAGAAATAGATGGCACCAAGTATGGCAACAGAGACTAACCTCATGCTTGTTCTTTCTCATTGCTAGACCTGGCTTAAGGGTTTTATGGCAAGATGTGTATCTGTGACCCACAAGATTGCAATTGCTGCATGTAATTGATGCCATCCTAGATGTATCTTTAGGTGTTGGTGGCTCAAACTGGCTCCTTCTCCTTTTTGTTTGCTTCTTCCCTGGTTTATCCTTCAAAACTAGGGGTTCTATGTCTCTAGTTTTGGTCTTAGGCCAGAGGTCAGGTCTAGTTATAGGAAATATGATGGGACTGCATGCTGCCAGATACGTAGGCTTTTTGAAGTAGTCATGCACAAAATCTTCAGGCCTTAATTTGGCTTTGGTAATAGCAGAGACTGCATGATTGCATGGCACTGCAGTCATATCCCATTTTCTGCACCCACATGTCATGTGCTGCAAGTTAACTGCATAGGTATTCTCATTGCTTGTCACTTGGTAAATATTTGGCCCAGCCATCAATGCTTGACAGTTCCTATAGTGTTTCTTTGCTTCTTCAAGTAACTTAGCATATGTTGGGCATATTTCCCACTTGGCTAACTGTGTATTACTCCTATTTGTATTGAACCTGACCATCAACTTAGTCCTGATTCCATCTACCATTGTCTTTATTGGTTTACCCCTCACATCTAATATCATCTTGTTGAACACCTCACTAATATTGTTGACAACTAGGTCAGTTTTGCAATTGAAGTCCATGGCATATCTAGCCCAAGCATGTCTAGGAATTTTATTTAACCAAGACCAGGCAGCCTTACACTCTACTTTAAGAGCATCCATTGCAGCAAGATGGCCATGTTCAGTATAGGAGTAACTTGCCTTATCCATGTACTTCTTTAATTCTGACCCCCTAAAACCAGCATTTTGGAAGTTTTGGTAGATGTGTCTAAGGCAGAATCTTTGGGGGCAATTGGGGAAAAGTTGGCTCACAACTCTCAGAAGACCCTATTTGGAAAAATGACCAAACTTACTAATAAGTAATGAATATTAACTGCTTCTAGCAATTACTATGAACTACTTATATCAACTAGTAATGAGCAATGAATATTAACTAATACTAAGCAAATTCTATGAACTACTAGTAAGCAATTATTACTATGACTACTAATATCAATTACTAATATGAGTAATAACAAAGATAATACCTTCTGTCTATCAGAGATTATGGTGTAAAAACCAAGTCTCCCTGATTCTCCACCAATAGCTACCTTCAGTTCTGTCAGAAACCAAGTCCAACTCTTTGTGTCTTCTTTGTCCACAACTCCAAAGGAAATGGGATAGATGTTATTATTCCCATCCCTTCCTGTGGCAGCAAGGATTTGTTGGCCAGTAGAGAGCTTGATGAACATCCATCCACGCCTGCAATGGCACACAAGATATGTTATAAACAAAGTATGTAGTACTAAGGGTGCACCACATTTATGTCATATATAACACAGTTTAGTAGTCACCTATGAATGGTCTGCCTCCATTCAGAAATCCTTCCTTGCAAGCATTCAAACATATGAAGAAGCCATGGAACCTTGGATTGATGCTTGGATGGTCTTTTAGGAACTTGGTAGTGACAATGCACCTACTACCTGGATTGGTGTCTAACACAGCCTGCAAGTAATCCCTGATCTTGGTGTATTGCCCCCTCTGATCTCCTTGCACCACCTTAATAGCATTGTTCTTAGACTTGTAGGCCATATGAGTGTTGATCTCAAATCCATAGTTGCTCTTCAGATTTTGCATTATTGTACTTATTGGTGTGTTAAGGTATGTTCTTATTGCTTCTAAAACTTCATGTGTAACCCACTTTGTAGTCACCTTGGTGCTCTCTGCTACAGCTGGACATGTGTGGAGCAAATTTGTTTTCCTAATGTAGAAATTTTTCTCTTTTCCCACCACAGAAGCTGCAATGTAGAAAGGGCGGTCTTCATGTGTGCACACAGCTATAATTCTGTCATTGCAGTTCCTATGAAACTGATAGTTTATGTTCTGTGCTATGTGGAATGTGAGAAGTGCCCTTCTAAATTGGTACACATTATCAAAGCAAAGCTTCTTAACCAACTGCAGCTCTGGGCTCTCTCTATCCTCATGATACCATACCCTTGGTTTGGGTTTTTAGCCCTAGTCTTACTGCCAAGCACAAATGCTAGGGGTACAGCCCCATCATCTTCCTCCTCCTTCAAATCACCAGGATCTCGATCCTCATCAGATGATGGTACCCAAACATCCTCAAACTGTTCGATCATCCATGTCAACATCTGCTCCATTGCCTTCCTCCATATCAACATCTCCTTCATTGCCTTGCTCCATATCAATATCTGCTTCATTGCCTTGCTCCATATCAGCATCTGCTTCATTGTCTTGCTCCATATCAACATTGTGGCTCTGCTGTGTGGAGAAAAACTGGATTGGTTCAGGCTCCTCAACTACTGCATCTCTTTTTGATCCTTTTGATGGTGACTAGTACACCACCCCAACATCATTCACCTCATATACAATGCTCTCTCCAACATTGGCTATAGGAACTTGCTGATCACAAACATAACCTCTATTTATATATGTGGGTCTGGGCTCACTACCCCTAACTATTGTCAGGTTTACTATGTTTTGATCTTTATTGGCAATGTGTTCCAGCATCTCATCCACCTTGTCATCATCACATATCTCCTCCAAGCCAGCCACTCCCAACCCAGCATCCCTCACATAATACATGTAGTCTTTACTTCCATATCCTGTTGTCTCTATGAGTGTTAACAGATTGTAAAAAGTGATGTCTGAAACACACACAGTCCTTTCCAAGTTACCCCTATCATGAAAGTGCAATCTAACTTCCCAAACATCATCAGACAAGCTACAAAAAGGAACAATACTTGTACTTATTAATTATACAGTATAGTACTAACTATAAACAATAAAAATGACCAATTTAAATATACAGTGCATGCCAATTTAAATAAGAGCAAATTGTGACCCTAATGTGTACTAAATAAACAGTGCATAGTAACCCAAACATCATAGTGCCAATTTGAATACACTGAAAATATGAGTACACTTTGTACTAAATTATGCAATAAAATTAGCACTGTCAACTACATAAATAGTGCATAGCAATTTAAATAATCTCTAAATGGATACTAAAAAAGTGCATAGCTATTTGTCTACTAAATAGAGCTTGCTAATAGCACTGTCTACTAACCTAAAAATTTATAAAAGTATCACTATATTCTCTCCTTAACAGAGCATTGGAGTAGAGCATTGTAATATCACTACAATCTAATTTACAGTGTAGATGAACAATTAGTACTAGGCAAAAGAACAAATTTTGATTTACACACCTAACCCTAACTATGGAATCGACAGAAAATGAGGGGGTGGGGGAACAGAGGACATATCTTACTCCACACCGCCAAATGCAGATGCCCAGTGGTGGCTCCCCATCGAAGTAGCCTGCACAGCACGGGCAAGAGCACCGGCGGCACGGTACTCCAGCAAGGGGGGCGGTGGTCTGCTCCGCGGGGCCTGGCTAGGGTTAGAGCTCCCGCAGACCTCCTTGGGTGGCTTTGGATCTCCAGCGCCTGATACGTCTCGAACGTATCTATCATTTTTTTATGTTCCATGCTGTTATATTATCATTCTTGGATGTTTTACAATCATTTTATAAGCATTTTATATCATTTTTTGGTACTAACCTATTACAATAGTGCCCAGTGCCGGTTGCTGTCTTCTGCATGTTTTTTACATCACAGGAAATCAATACCAAACGGAGTCCAAACACAGAGCAACTTTTTGTGGATTTTTTTTGGACCAGAAGACATCCAGTGGGTCAAAGAAGTACCGAAGAGGGAGCCCGAGGTGAGCACAAGACATCAGGGCGCACCCGGAGGCCCAGAGGCGCCCTGGTGGGTTGTGCCCACCTCGATGGCCTCCTGCACCCCCTTTTCGCCCTATAAATTCCCAAATATTCCAAAAGCCCTCGGGGTAACCCTAGATTAGAAGTTTCTCCACCGCAAGGCTCTGTAGCCACGAGAAACCAATCTAGACCCCGTTCCGGCACCCTCCCGGAAGGGGAGATCATCACCGGTGGCCATCTTCATCATCCCGGTGGCCACCATGATGAGGGGGGAGTAGTCCACCCTCGGTCCTGGGGGTTTGTACCAGTAGCTATGTATTTAATCTCTCTCTCTCTCTCTCTCGTGTTCTTGAGATCTCAGAATCTTGATGTATCGCGGGCTTTGTTAATATAGTCGGACCATATGATGTTTTCCCCTCTCTATCTTGTTGTGGATTGAGTTTTCCCTTTGAGATTTCGTTTGATCAGATTGAATACTTTTATGGATTTGAGAACACTTGATGTATGTCTTTCTATGAATACCCGTGGTGATAATGGGGTATCGTATTGATTCACTTGATATATGTTTTGGCACTCCACTCGCGTATTCCCGAGATGACATTGGGGTAATCTATGCATAGGGGTTGATGCACGTTGTTGTCTTTGTTTCTCTAGTAGAAATCTTGGGGCACTCTTTGATGTTCTTTGTGTTGGATTGAGTATTATGAATCTGAAATTGTTTGATGCTTATCGTATAATCAACTCACGGATACTCGCGGTGACATTGGGGTATCTAGGTGACATTAGAGTTGGTTGATGTGTGTCATATGGTGTTATTTTAGTACTAACTCTTGGATAGATCAAATGGAAACAATAGCTTTTGTTATTTTAGTATGAACTCTTGAATAGATCGAACGGAAAGAATAGCTTTGAGGTGGTTTCATACCCTACAAACAATTTCTTCTTATGTTCTCCGCTAGATAAGAACTTTGGAGTGTTTCTTCATCGCACGTGAGGGATGGTTATATGATCCAGTTACATTAGCATTGTTGAGAGATTGCACTAGCGAAAGTACGGACCCTAGGCCTCATTTTCAAGCATTGGAATACCGTTTGTGCTCACTTTTGTTACTTGCTACCTTGTTGTTTTTATTGTTCCTATTACAAAAAGCAATGTATCTACTATCCATATTACACTTTTATCACCATCTCCTCACCGAACTAATGCACCTATACAATTTGCCATTGTATTGGGTGTGTTGGGGACACAAGAGATTTCTTGTATTTGGTTGCAGGGTTGTTTGAGAGAGACTATATTCATCCTATGCCTCCCACGGATTGATAAACCTTAGGTCATCCACTTGAGGGAAAATTGCTACTGTCCTACAAAACTCTGCGCTTGGAGGCCCAACACGTGTCTACAAGAATAAAGTTGCATAGTAGACATCAAGCTCTTTTCTGGCGCCGCTGCCGGGGAGGTGAGTGCATGAAGGTATATCTTTAGATCTTGCAATAGAATCTTTTAGTTTCTTGTTTTATCAGTAATTTTGTTTATAAAAAGAAAACTACAAAAAAATGGAATTGAGGTTGCATCATATTGTTCATCTTTATAATGTCTTTCGTGAAAATGATGGAAAGGAAAATTGTGCTCAATTGATAAAAGAAGAATTCTATAAATGTTTGGCAAAAAATATTTGAATGATGAGCATGATTGCAATGTTGTTGGTATGAACTCTTTGAATATCCATGATGCTAACAATATGCAAAGCCATAAGTTGTGGGATGCTATATTTGATGAAGATGATATTTTTAGTCCCCCAAGATTTGATGTGCAAATTTGTTATAATGATTGCATGCCTCCTATTTATGAAGATTACAATGATGAATGTGGGTTTCGAAGAGTGTCAACTCTAGATAATGATCCCACTATTTTAGAGGGTGTTGAATCTTATCACAATGATGAAAGTGGATTTGGAGAGGTCATGACTTTATTTAGTGACGAATCCACTATTTTGGAAGAGGTTTCAATTGATTATGACAACAAAGTTGCTATTTATGATGATTATGGTAATGACATATATGCTATAAAGAATAATGATAACCATGAAACTTGTCATCGAGATTTTAATTTTCAATCCCATGATATTTATTTTGTTGAGTTGGTCCCACTACTATTCATGAGAATAAATTTGCTTATGTGGAGAGTAACAAAATTTCTATGCTTATGTATCATGAAAAGAATGATTTATGTGATAGTTATATTGTTGAATTCATTCATGATGCTACTGAAAATTATTATGAGGGAGGAACTTATGCTTGTAGGAATTGCAATAATATCAAGTTTCCTCTCTATGTGTTGAAAGTTTTAAAGTTATGCTTGTTTGCCTTCCTATGCTAGTTGATTCTTGTTCCCATAAGTTGTTTGCTCACAAAATCCCTATGCATAGGAAGTGGGTTAGACTTAAATGTGCTAGTCATATGCTTCATGATGCTCTCTTCATGTTTCAATTCTTATCTTTTATGCGAGCATCATTGAAATCATCATGCCTGGCTAAAAGGCATTAAAGAAAAGCGCTTGTTGGGAGACAACCCAAAACTTTTACCTACTGTTTTATGTGTTCACATGATTATGCTAATGTAGTAGTCATGTTTTATTGCTTTTGTTTCAATAAAGTGCCAAGTAAAGCCTTTGGGATAGTATGGATGATAGTTGACTTGAATCTGTGCAAAAACAGAAACTTTTGCGCTCATTCCAGGAATTTTCAAAATTCACTGGAACGTGATTTTGATCTGAAATTTTACAGGTGATAGATATACAAATTCCCTATGTTGTCCAAATTTTCAGAATTTTTGGAGTAGCATAAGTATAGTTGGAGTACAGATTACTACAGATTGTTCTGTATTTGACAGATTTTGTTTTCAATGCACAGTTTGCTTGTTTCCTAGTTTCTATGGCTTATATTGCTCAATATAAATTGTGGAAATGATGTGATATAGTAGGCATTGTGTGGAAATAATTATGAATCTTGTCTTTGACAGTACCAAAGTGAAATAGTTTGCTCTTTATCATACTAACCTATCTCACGAAGTTCCGTTAAGTTTTGTGTGATTGAGGTTTTCAAGTTTTGGGTGAGATGTCGATATGAGGAGAATAGGAGTGACAAGACCCTAAGCTTGGGAATTCCCAAGGCACCCCCAAGGTAATATTCAAGAAAGATCCAAGCAACTAAGCTTGCGGATGCCTCGGAAGGCATCCCCTCTTTCGTCTCCAACATTATCGGTAACCTCACTTGGAGCTATGTTTTCATTCGTCACATGATATGTTTTTTACTTGGAGCGTCAATTTATTTTGTTAGCATTTGCTTGGTTTTATTTATAATAATGTTTTTCATCTTTTATTTCAATAAAAGGGGCAAGGGTAGCCTTTGTCATGCTTATTTTGCAAGTATATGAGTTGCTGTTTCAAAACAGAAAGTTTATCACTATTGCAAAATTTACCCAGAAAAGTCAGAATGTGATAAAATGTTGAAACTTTTTGCATAATAAGATCTGATAAATTTTCTACAGAGTGTTAAATTTTCAGAATTTTTCAAGTTCAATAAGTATGGATCCTCTTGCATCCTTTACAGATTGTTCTGTTTAGACAGATTGCTGTTATGTTTGCATTGTATGCAAATGTTTGCTTGTTTAATGATTCTATTTGAGGATAGGAGTATTAAATATACAGATGCATTTAGTATTCAATGTTAAATAATAATTTTAGTGATTTTCTACAGTAGAGAATGATAAGGTTTTGCATTGATTTATACTAACGTATCTCAGGAGTATTTGTTGAGTTTTGTGTGGATGAAGTTTCAGTATTAGGTAAACCGTGATATGAGAGGAATTAAGCAGACACAAAAGCTGAAGCTTGGGGATGCCCAAGGCATCCCAAGTTAATATTCCAAGAAGTCTCAAGCATCTAAGCTTGGGGATGCCCCGGTAGGCATCCCAGCTTTGTTCTTCAACAATTATCGGTTAGTATCGGTTGAGCCTAGGTTTTTGCTTCTTCACATGAGTTGTGCTATTCTTAGAATTTCATTTTATTTTGTTTTCCTTGTTTTTTTAATAAAATACTTAGATCTGAAACTTTTAAATAAGAGAGAGTCTTCAAATAGCTACCCATTTACTTAACTACTGATTTGATCTTCACTTATATCTTTTTGGAGTAGTTTGTTAATTCTCCCATGCTTCACTTATATTATTTTGAGAGAAGAGAACTTTTATGCTCATGTTATTCACTCAAATTTGTTTTGAGCCTATCAAAAGCAACATATGAAATTAGTCCCAAAGTGATAGATATTCAAGAAGGATATAATAAAGACTTGCATGAAGATCATTGGACAAAATAAACTTGATTCTTTGTAATAATTTTGAGATATGACTATAGTGATATGTGAGTCATGTTGATGAGTAATTATGCTTTAGTAAGAATATTGATGTTAAGATTTGTGATTCTCTATGCAAGAACGAAAGTCAATAGTTATGCAATGAAATTACATCCTACTTGTGGTGCATTATTCGGTGTTAATTATGCTCAATGCTCGCTTATGAGATTTTTCATTTCTTGGTTGGGCGCTTCTCAATCTTTTGCTAGCCTTCATTTGCACTAAGTATGATTACTACTTGTGCATCCAAAATTCTTAAACTTAGTTTTGCCACATGAGTCCACCATACCTACCTATATGCGGTATTCCCGTGTTGTTCTAAGCAAATTTGTATGTGCCATCCCTAATTTTCAAAATAAATTTCTTTTTTGTGTGCTCGTACCGCTCATGAAAGGACAGGAGGTGACCAATATTTTCCATGCTAGATGTGTTATTCTCAAGATGAGTGTTTATTCACTTGTCATTGCACGAGAGTACGGCAAAGGTATTAGGATGCCCAGTCCCGAAATGAAAAAGAAATTTACTTTATGTTGTCAAATAATAAATTCCTTAGAAAGTGTTGGTATGGAGGGCACCCGTGGATACGGCTAGCCATGGAAAGCGAAAGAAATGGTCGAAAAAGGAATAAACTTTATTTTTTGTTTGGGAACCACCTATGATATATCTAGCATGGAAAGTGTTGGGAATTACTCGGCCGTTTTCGTTGACGGGAAAAGTATGCCTCTCAAAATGTTTCTATCTCTCAATTTAAGCTTTGAGCTCTGGCACCTCTACAAATCCCTACTTCCCTCTGCGAAGGGTCTTTCTTTTACTTTATGCAATTTTTATTTTTAATTTGAGTCTCCATCTTCTCTTATAAAGCACCAACTAAGGGGCACTATGACTGTACTTGAGCATTGGGTGTAGCTAATATGCAAGTGTGTTTCATGAATTTATCAATGATTGAGCATAATGGGCTAGGGATAACTTATTTTAGCGTTGATATTTTGAAAGACATGGTTGCTTGTTGATATGCTTGAATATTTAAGTCTCATGTCAAAACTAGACTATTGTTTTGAACCATATAAAAAGTCCAAATGTCCATGCTATAAAGAAAAGAATATGTGATGAACATGTTAGGCAGCATTCCACATCAAAAATTTTGTTTTTATCATTTACCTACTCGAGAACGAGCAGGAATTAAGCTTGGGGATGCTGATACGTCTCCAATCTGTCTATAATTTTTAATTGTTCCATGTTGTTATATTATCATTATTGGATGTTTTACAATCATTTTATAAGAATTTTATATCATTTTTTTGTACTAACCTATTGACATAGTGCCCAGTGCCAGTTGTTGTTTTCTGCATGTTTTTTACATCGCAGGAAATCAATACCAAACGGAGTCCAAACGCAGTGAAACTTTTTGTGGATCTTTTTTGGATTAGAAGACATCCAATGGGCCAAAGAAGTACTGAAGAGGGAGCCCGAGGTAAGCAGAAGACACCAGGGCGTGCCTGGAGGCCCAGGCGCGCCCTGGTGGGTTGTGCCCACCTCGGTGGCCTCCCGCACCCCTCCTCGCCCTGTAAATTCCCAAATATTCCAAAAACCCTCGGGGTAACCCTAGATCAGAAGTTCCGCCGCCGCAAGGCTCTGTAGACACGAGAAACCAATTTAGACCCCGTTCCGGCACCCTGCCGGAAGGGGAGATCAACACCGGTCGCCATCTTCATCATCCCGGTGGCCACCATGATGAGGGGGGAGTAGTCCACCCTCGAGGCCGAGGGTTTGTACCAGTAGCTTTGTGTTTAATCTCTCTCTCTCTCTCTCGTATTCTTGAGATGTCACGATCTTGATGTATCGCGGGCTTTGTTAATATAGTCGGATCATATGATGTTTTCCCCTCTCTATCTTGTTGTGAATTCAGTTGCCCTTTGAGATTTTATTTTATCGGATTGAATACTTCTATGGATTTGAGAACACTTGATGTATGTCTTGCTATGAATACTCGTGGTGACTATGGGTATCGTACTGATTCACTTGATATATGTTTTGGCACTCAACTCGCGGATTCCCGAGATGACATTGGGGTAATCTATGCATAGGGGTTGATGCACGTTCTTGTCTTTGTTTCTCCGATAGAAATCTTAGGGCACTCTTTAAGGCTCTTTGTGTTGGATTGAGTATTGTGAATCTGAAATTGTTTGATGCTTATCGTATAATCAACTCACGGATACTCGCGGTGACATTGGGGTATCTAGATGACATTAGAGTTGGTTGATGGGTGTCATATGGTGTTATTTTAGTACGAACTCTTGGATAAATTGAACGGAAAGAATAGGGTTGTGTTATTTTAGTACGAACTCTTGAATAGATCGAACGAAAAAAATAGCTTTGAGGTGGTTTTGTACCCTACAAACAATTTCTTCTTATGTTCTCCGCTAGATAAGAACTTTGGAGTGATTCTTCATCGCCCGTGAGGGATGGTTATATGATCCAATTATATTAGCATTGTTGAGAGATTGCACTAGCGAAAGTACGGACCCTAGGCCTCATTTTCAAGCATTTACCATTTGTGCTCAATTTTGTTACTTGCTACCTTGCTGTTTTTTATTGTTCATATTACAAAAATCAATATCTACTATCCATAATACTCTTTTATCACCATCTCTTCGCCGAACTAGTGCACCTATACAATTTTCCATTGTATTGGGTGTGTTGGAGGCACAAAAGATTTCTTATATTTGGTTGCAGGGTTGTTTGAGAGATATTATCTTCATTGTACGCCTCCCACGGATTGATAAATCTTAGGTCATCCACTTAAGGGAAAATTGCTACTGTCCTACAAAACTCTGCGCTGGGAGGCCCAACACGTGTCTACAAGAATAAAGTTGCATAGTAGACATCACCGCCAAGCAACCCTTCTGCGTCGTCGCCGCCTCCGCCATCCACTCCGCCGCCAGCGTCCGGGCTCGCCGTTGCCATGAACGAGACAGAGAGAGATGAGAGCGCGCCGTTGCGGGGATGGTGGGGAAATTTCCAGATGCGGGAGAAGTGCCGATTTGATCGGTCTTGACCTAGGGGGGCATCGGTGGGCACTGTAGCGCCGTTACACGGCGTCAGCTCGCGGCCGTTAGCCACGTCGACAAGCAGGGTCCCACCTGTCATAATAGTGCTTAAAATGCCCGAACAGAAGGTTTGGTGGTTTATGCAAAAGATTAGAAAAAAATTAGTGTTTTCTGCAGCAAAAACGTAGAAGGGTGTTTTCTCCAAACCTTGGCTGAAATGTGGTGGTTTCCTGCATTTGACTCCGATCTATTCCTAGCTAATTCTCTACCCCTCTGTAATTCTTTCTGTGCAGAAAAGCCATTGTGCCGCTTCAAAAGCAGTTGCGCACTTTGTCCATATGAATCTAAGATTTTGCACCCAAGCCACGCGCAACTTGGGTGTGGGAAGAAGGAGCATGAAGAGGAACTCTTCCGTGAGAGGCATCAATGGGACTGGGACCCACATAGAAAGGATTACTTCAGGAGGGAGATGCTAGAGGCGCCCTTCCGATTAGGCGGAAACAGATACGCTAACTTCGGTGTGGAAAAGAGGGCCACGAAGAGGAACTCTACCGTGAGAGGTGTAAATATAACTGGGACACGCGTATGTACACTGAATTGTTAGGAGATGCTCTTCGTTTAGGAGGAGACATATGTGTTCCTTGTTAAGAGGAGACTGCCTTGATGTAGACCGAATCGACCATCGTGTTCTCCCCGTTCCTAATTGGTTAATGTTGTTAAAAGATATCTGTATAAACGACGGGTACTTGTGAGAAAAAATAAATTGTTGATAATTGTGGCACAGAGAAGTTTGTATTGTGAGAGGGATACGTTTGATGATGCTCAGGAGTAAAGTATGATACCCTCTTCCCACACTACCGGAATTTGACCATACGCCGAGTGTTTGGCTCTAAGCCAAGAGCCAAACCTCTAGCACTCGTCAAATAGATATACGTCGAGTGCGGCTCTCGAGAAACCATAGAACAAGGCAAAACATATGGCTTTCTCGAAACATGGCTAGAAAGCACACGACAAAGACAAAAGACTCGGCAAAGAACATATATGCCATGAGCCAAACAGTGAACACACGGCAGTAAGTTACCATGTGTCATGTTCGTTTGTGTTTGACGGCACCGTGGCGCCTTGCCGAGCTCTGCCAGAAGCATGTCGACATGTATTTAAAAAAAACTTCAAATAATACATGGCCCATGGGTAATGTGTCAAGTGCCTCCTTTGCCGAGGGTCCATATTATGGCTGCCGGCAAAGCGTGGTTTCAATGCGTATTTCTTTTGTTTTTGTATTGTGTTTCATTGCATAACAATAATTAGTTTTTTTTTACATTTAGTTGTTTTCATTGAGTCTAGCCAATGAAGATGCTTATTCACAACTCATGTTTGAACTTTTAAGCAGAAGGCTCCTCGTCCGGCTCTGGAGGCAAAATTAATTTAAGCAGATGGGCTCCCTTCTCTCTCATGGTTTTCTAAACCCCTCGTGCCTCATGTCGACAGGTGCTACTTCACTTCCTCATTCTCAGGCTTTCTTCTTGTTGTCACACCACCGCTTCCATGGCTACCTCCTCCACTTTATCCGGTTTATGAAGGAAGTGCGGGGCCTATACTTTGTTGGCCTCAAAAGTTGTGCTCTCAAAGGAGGCCATTACATGGCACCTACCAGTCCCCCACATTTTACGGGTCCGCCTATAATATTTCAAACATTTATTGCACCCTTAGGGTTTTTTTTTTGACAGAAAGACTGTAAGGGAACCCCCTACAGTATAATTGGTGCAACAAACCCAAATTGCAAGTACCGTGCCTTGAACATGGGTGGGTGGGAAGGCATCAACCCCTTCCCACCACTAGGCTATGCCTTAGTCTACTGCACCCTTAGGGTTTCAGCGCAGGAAATTGCAGATCTTCACATCTGGCACATGAAATGATGTCCAGAAGTGGTTTGGAAAATCCTATATGAGTCTTTGAGACATGCATGGGTCTTGTGTAGCCGATGGAGGGGCATTCCCCGCACCGAGGGGTTGGTAATGTACGTTAGTGGCATGTCCAATCAAGTAGTTAAATCCAAGGAAAATCATACGGTGCCAAAAATCCTCGGGACCTGGCACGGTGTCATCACATGGACCATGTAGGGTGTGGTAAAAGTTTGAGCGCATTTCACAGAAGCCTGACCGGAGGCTGCTTATAAACTGCACCATCTCTGAGGTAGTTTCTTGCTATCGAGAGGGAACATGTCTGGTTTGTGAAGGAAGTGTAGGGTTTGTTGCTCAGTTGGCCTCGAAACTTCTTGTGCTATCAAAGGAGGCCATCCCATGAGATGTACCAACCCCGCGTTTTCGGGCAAGCCTACAATATTTGAGACGTTTATTGCACCATGCGACAAATAATGACTAGACTTAATTACTAAAAACAGTATAAGCATTACCTAGGCTGGCCATAGTGGGGTAACATAACCGGTATCATGCACTTGAAACTCACAAACATGCTTATGTGGCAGACAATTAAAGAAGAGGGAGGGGGTTATAGTAACATCGGTAGATACCGTATCATAATAAATGTTATGCTACTATGTGTCATGCATGGCAATAAATGAGACCACCTATGATACTAATCTATGATACTATGCACTATGATACTAATCTAGTACTCCCTCCGTCCTAAAATAAGTGCCTCAACTTTGTACTAGCTCTAGTACAAATTTGTACTAAGCTCAAGACACTTATTTTGGGACGGAGGGAGTATATGATACTCCCCACTATGACCAGCCTTATCTTGCCAAGTTGGCATAACGGTAAGTAATTAAGTCTAATCATCATTTGTTTAATGCAGTAGTGCTTATACTATTTTTATTATTCAATTGATTTCCTTCTTCAATCCGATGGCTAGGCCCATCCGGGCGGAGATCATGCGAGCTCGGCCGGAGCTGCACGCAGGTGGTCAAGGGCGGCTGCTCCAGTGCAAACGTGTTGGGTGATGGTCGTTAGATACTTCAATGGAGGTGGGCCAAGGGTTGTGGGTGTTGCGGCTAGGCAGTTTACGACGCCCTTGTCCTTGGTGAGCAGACAAGTCTGCCTTTAGGGCTCCTGATCTGGCCTTGTCGGCTCCTGGACCAACTGGCCTAGGCAGGGCTCTCTCTAGCAAGGTGAGAGTCGACAGTGAGGTTCTCCACTGTTGATGTTGGTCCATGCGGTGACCACTCCCGCCTACAGTGGTGCCCTCATTGCAGATTGCGATGATCATCGGAAGGTCTTTATGAGGGTTACTTTCTCCATATTTGGTGGTTTCCTTTGGCAGTGAGATGCAATATATGGATGATGTCTTGATGCAGAGCGTATGGTCGTGCAGTGGTGGTGGTCGATTTTCTGGTCAAGCTCTTCCAGTTGCTAGGATCATGGAAAAATGATGGTGGTAACACATGATTAACTCCGATGGTGGTAGTTCTTGAGTACCCAATCTCGATCTCCGGGGTGAATTAAAACCTAAATCCGACTCGAGTTGTTCATACCTAGCAATGGCTATGATTTTATGTCGTTACCTTGTTGAAGTTGTTACTTGGATATGCTCAAACTAGTTTTTCAGGGTGAAAAACCTAGACTCTGGCCTTTGAAGGTTGGATCAGGTGACGACAGTGCTCGAGTGTCGCTCCCTTCCTAAATGCCTTGATGTTGAAGATCCTCGTTGTCCTTGTGATGTCATGAAATTGTTGGTGCAGATACATTCCTTCATGTAGTTTGTCGATTGGGGGATTTGATCGCTTTGGGTTTTCCCCCATTAGGCCTAGCTTTGGTCTTATATGACTTCCTTATTCTTTTTTGCGTGGGTTATATGACCTTTTCTATTCTTCGGTGGATTGTGTGTGTGTGTGTGTGCGTGTGTGTGTGCGCGCGCGTGCGCACGCGCATTGGTGTCGTGTGCATCCTAATGCAGAGGTCGGGTGTGTTCTTAATGTGTTAGTATTCACTTGATGCTTCATGGTGTGTAAATAAAATCCACTGTTTGTCAAAAAAATTAGCCCACATGATAGTATGTGATCTATCCCTCTGTTTAACTCCAAAGAAAAAAAATCCATACATGACAGGATACATCTTCATGGAAGTCTCAAAGATTCATATTTTTAGTTTTTACGTGCTTTTCTTTCACTTCAAGGTGTATTGTAATTTTTCCTTGCTCAATGCTTAATTGTGAAACTTTGGGAATAGAAGTCATAAACCCTGGCATGTGGAGGAGAAGTTTACAACAGGGGATGTGTGATGGAGAAGCTGCAGGGGGCGGAGCAGAATATGGAGTTGATGACAAAAATGGTGCCAGTGGGCGTGGTGGCGGCGGTGGTGGCCGTCGTGCAAGAGCCATCAATGGCTAGGATGGCAGCAAAGGTGTTGATGGACATCCTCCTTGAGGAGGGGAACCTATAGACAGCTCTGGAGGCAGTCATGTCCTCGGCGGCCATGGAGGCGATGGGGATGTCCGACACCGTAGGCACTAGGACGAATTGTGAGTTGACAGAGCTAGATTTGTTGTGCATACGGTGCACAAGGAGGGTCTGGCCACGACAATGGTCCCATGCTTCATGAAGAGCATGGCTGGCCGTGGGCAGGGTGTTGGCGTCGACAACGATGTAGGGAAGAAGGAGAATGGCGATATGGGAGCTGGCGGAGGCCGTCGGGCAACATGTGGAATGGTGACTGGGGATTTTTCTACTGCAATCTAGCGAAGAAGGAGAATCTAATAGGCTTCCACATGGTACCCAATGTGGTTGGGAGCTAAAATTTAAGAAAAGAGCTAGGTGCATATATTCTGAGGGTTTGTTTAAGGCTCATTTAGATGTGGCATTGCTATATCACATCTAAGTGACATCAACGCTAGATTGTTGCCCTTGTGTGTCATCGCCTTTGTTATTTTTGACATTGTGCATTCCTGGTGCCTTCCGAACTGATATGTATCATCCTCGTGATACATATCGGGTGATCGCCACGCGAGTCAGACGTGGGTCGAGGTCCAAGTAAGCAGTTTTTTGGTCGGCTTTTAGACTTTTCATTTTCAATTCTATGTTGGTTTTCTCACCGTTTTTTATTTCTGTTTTCCTTATTTTGTTTCTTTTATCTTTTATTTTTTATCTTTCGCTTTTTCCTGTTTTTTTTTCTTTTTTCAAATTCTTGAACAACTCTTTGAATTCAAGAAAAATTTGGAAATAGGCTCAAAAATTCTTTTATGTGTTTCTTTCTGCAGTTTTCTAGTTCTCACAATTCGCAAACATCTCTTTTCGAAAAAAAACTGTTCAGTATGTATTAGAAAAAAGTTCACCATATATTAAAAAAATCGTATATTGAAAAGAAGTTCATTGTATATGAAAAATGCTCATTGTATATTCTAAATTTGTTCAGTGTGTATTTGACAAAAATTTTCACCATATATTAAAAATAATTCAGCTTATATCACAAAAAGGTTCAACATACATCGAAAGAAAGTTCACTGTATATGAAAATATTTCATTTTATATTACAAATTTGTTCAGTGTGTATTTGAAAAAAAATCACCGTATACTAAAAAATATTCACTGTATATTAAAAAACTTCCCCATACATTAAATATGTATTTAGAAAAAGTCACCGTTTATTAAAAACTGATCACCATATATTAAAAAATATTCAGTCTGTATTTGAAAACTGTTTATAGTCTTGAAAATATAAAAAGAATTTTTTTTACAATAAACCATAAACCAAAAAACCCAGAAAAACACCATACGTATAGAAGATAATAAAAATAAAAAATATACAAATCGTACTATATATGCTAGGCTACAACAGTTACCAAACTGAATTAATGGGCCGGTCAGCATCGAGCGAGAGGAACGACTTAGGTGAGCGATCCCCTGTTTACCGCCAGCGAGCGACAAAGTGCCCGCGGGTGGCCAGCCCAGTTAGTGGCAGGGCGTGCTGCGCGTTCGTTACTTTGTTTATTCGTTCATTATTTTCTTCTGTTCGATTTTTTCTGGTTTTGAGTTTATTTTTTATTTCCTCTTTTCCTTTTCCTTTTTTTCACTAACACATGGTGCACATTTTTAATACATGATTAGCAATTTGTTAATGTACGATGAAAAATTTTCTTTGGCTTTTTCTACACAAGGTACAATACGTTTACGATCATCATATAATAAAATATTCACTGTAAATTACAAAAAAAATGGTTTGATCTGCGTTTTACGGAAAATGTTTAGTGCATATTTAAAAGAAGTTCACTTCATATTATAGAAGGTTCACCGTGTATTACGCAAATGTTCATCGTATATTAACAAAATATTGACTGTATATTACAAGAAATTCACGATGCATTATAATTTTTATGATCATGTGTTGACAAAATGTTTAATTTATATTACAAAAATTTTCAATTATATTTTAAAAAATGTTGAATGCATATTACAAAAAATTCTACTGTAACTAATTATTTTCACCATATAATATAACAATGTTTAGTGTGTATGTGAATTGATGTTCATCATATATTATAAAATTGTTTATAGTGCGAAAATTTATAAAAGAAAAGGTTCTAAATAAGAAAAAACAGGAAGAAAAATGTGAAAACCAAACAAAAATCAGCCGCTACGGTGAACCGACTACTAAAGTGCACTATTCTCTACGTTAACGGTGCTCTTTTCTGCGCACTTTGTCCTCACTCATGCGCACCCGGGAGCAACGTCCCGGTCGGTCAGTCCGAATGGGCTCCCGGAAAAGAAGGAATTCCTTATTGATATGAATAGTCTATCATCCCTAATAAGCCAGGCCATCACAGCCTAGGTCTTTGAACATAGTCATAAAAGGGTGCATGCCCTTGCCAAAGCAACTTCTTCTCTTTCTCCCAGGAGTCATGTGTGTCGTTCCGTTTACTTCTAATAAAAGGTGCAATTTCTGACCAAAAAAAGAGAGTCAAAAAAGGGTATGTTAGGTAGGTGTTGCTGGTAGCGAGCAATACACACTAGAGTCGATCATACTCTAGCGTCATACTCGCTCGGTTACGTCCCTCACGCTAACTCAGCCACATCGCCTGGCCCAGCAAAGGCCCGTCACTAACAGTCAAAAGAAGGACATTTTATTATGTGCTGTCTTTTTTTCTTCTCTATTTTTTTCTTTCTTCCACATGGCTTCTGTTCTTTCTATTCCACAACTTTCTTCATTATAGACCTACTAGTTATGTACATGATGATTTACAAAAAAAGGCAGCATGTACATGGGCATGTAAAAGGATTTTTTTTTTCTTTTCAAACAAATTCTGGCATTTGGGATAAAAATGTTTATAAAGTTTGTAAATCTTAACAAATTTTATAATAGTTTAACGAATTTCAGAAATGTTCACAAACATAAAAAATGTTTGTGAAATTTTAAAAAGAATTAAAAAATGGAAAATGTTCAAGAATTGGAAAAGTATATCACAAATTAAAGAAGGGGTTTTTATCATTTATGCCACTGGTTACAACTCACCGCTCAGTTTTGCCACTAAGAATTGTTCATCAATTCAAATAGAATCACGAAAAAAGTTTTCATGAGTTTGAAAAATGTTTTAGACCTTAAAAAAATGTAAACGAATTGACAAATATTTGCGAATTTAGAAGATCTTTTCTTGAATTTGCAAAACGTCCATAAATTTAATAAAATATGCATACAATTGAAAAATGTTTGTCAATGTTAAGAGAATCAAGAATTTTTTTTGTGTGAATTTCAAAAATGTTCATCAAAATGTTCAGCTTTTTATATTTTTCTTAAAATGAAAATGCCTTAGCAAATGTGCCTAGAACTACGTCCCAAAATTCCTTGGACTGACGAGTTCTAACCACTGAAGGAAATAGCATGCTCGAGTGTCGCTAATAGCACGCTATAGCATGCTGAGAATTTACTCGCTAAATAAATTAGTGTACATTGTCTCGCTAATAGCATTGCCATAGCGCGATATAACACGCTAATGGCATATTTTGAGGCCAACGCTATTTTGCTGTAGCCCGCTATTTTTTTCTTGGCTGCTAACTGAGGTCGTTGCCTCTTTCTATTTTTGACAGATGATAAAGTCATCCCTGGTTTTTTTCCGTCTTCAGAAGGAAGATGGAAAAGAAAATTCCTTGGCTGCATGCGTATGAATTGGTGGTGGGCCAATTTCATCGTATATTTGACCAATTTCATCCGTCCCTACCGTATCAAAAAGTTTCCCATTTTTTTAGGTATACTTGATTGATGAGTTAAGCGCATAGGGAAGAGAGCAACCGTTAGATTGCGTTGGATTTCCCTTCTCGCATGCAATATATCTATCCATTTAATTGCTTGCCAACATTCATACTATTGTCTATTTACTGAGAAGATCACAGATGAAACAAGGAAATAATTGCTATTGATACGGGCAGATCGGCATGAGCAATATTCTTGTTCCTTCCTTCGTCCTTCTGACTATATAGAGGACGATCGAGTGCATATGGTATTGTACCATCTATACAACAGGAATCAATCAAGCATCCATCATATCAGAGATCTCCATGGACAAGCACAAGAGTCACACACGTGCACCAGCCTTGCTGCTCTCTTTGCTGTTTCTCGCGTGTTCTCCCCTTCATGCGCAATGTAAGTCGCACATATGCGATGAAGCTATTGCTTCCTATAAACTTGTTCATACCTTTTCCTTCTTTCATGCCTCATGTTGGAATCAAGTTTGTTTGCTAACACAACTAGAAACTATCGGTGGTTTGGTATTGTGCCTCAACAGGCCGCATCATCGAGGGCATGGACGACGACAAGATCAATATACCGGGCGGACTCTGCGTCCATCATAAAGATTGCGCACCGGGTAATTGTTGCTTCTGGTGCCTAGTGCTCGATCTGTGCTATGCCACAATGGCCGAGTGCAATACAGAGTGCAAAGGCCACATCGATGCGCGCCTCTTTAACCTTCCGTCGCCTTCAAATTGAGTTCCTTCCTTTTGAACCGGCAACCATTGGAGCAAAGACTTGTAGTTTAATCTGTTGTATTCTTTCGAAGCCGCCGGTAGTTGTTCTAATAATAAGAAGAAGAATATATATCTCAACGATTTGTTTCAATTTCTTATTAGGGAAATCTCTAATTATCAAGTTTGTTTGTTGTTCATGCTTGGTTGTTTATATCCTCGTTTACTTTTGTCAACATGTTTTTTTTTGCAAGAAGCTTCCAATCTATGCATCTTTAATCATGGCAGTACAAAGAACAACAAAGATACTAAAAATTACAACCATTTCATGGATCATCTAGCGACGAATACAAGCACCAGAGCGAGCACACGTTTGCACATCAAATGTATAGAATTAATTAAGCCAATGGGCAAAACAAAATGCCGAGCCGTACTCATACATACAGAATCAATCAAGGAAATTAAACAGCTTAATTAACAACAGCCACTGGTAGTACTACAAAAAAAGAAGAAGCAAATACATTATTACTACTATATATAGTTGTTATTGTGGATGATGCATGCATGTCCGCCGTCGTCCTAATTTTGCTACTTGCTGGCATGGTCGAGGAGCACCTCCAGGACAGGACAGCCATGCACTTGTCCGCTTGGTTGCCCGACGAGATGGCGTCGACCGTCTTCTTTTTCTCCCCTTGACGACACTACGCAGTTCCACTTCCACTGGAGGTGCCTGTTGTTGGCTTTTAGCCTCAGGCATGTTTTCATCGAGCAAACTTTGATCGCTCGCGGTACTGGACGCGTTGGTGAGGAGGCTGGTGCACCTGTAGGCCGCCATCACGGCCAGCATGTGTGACAGATAAACCCTGAATTGTTAGTTAGTCCGGATCGGTTTCCCCGGTCCGTTTTTTCTTTCCCTAAAAAATAAGGCACGAGGCCGCGACTTGTGCGTGCCTGAGTGCGACTAGTTCAGGAGGTGGCCACGGTGAGCACGCCCCGTCCGCGAGCGTGGGATGGCACGTTCGTTCTGTGCGGGTAGTGGCGTGCGCATCGGCCGGCCCCGTTTCGATCCAACCGAATAAGAGAACGAGAAAGCGAGAAAAGCAGCAAGGCATTCGCTGCGCAAAACCTCAAGTGTCTACCCTTGTTCATCAGAGCGGGAGAGAAAGGGAGGAAACGAGCGAGTGATCGGCTGACAATTGGCATCAGAGCCATCATCGACGAGGGACCATGGCGGGCAGCGGTGAGCGCGCCGGCAACGACATGCCCGACGGTGCTCCCAAGGCTCGTGACGGGGAGGCGACGCCCCAGTAGCGCACAGAGATGTGGGGGTGTAGCCGCGGACGCAGCCGTGTTAGGAGGAACGCGGGGGAGGTGATCGTTCACGAGCGTGTGATCCGGGAAGGCGCCGGACATGGCGGCGCGATCGTCTACCCCACCCTGACTCCCACCAATTACATCGAGTGGGCCCTTGTGATGCAGATCAATCTCCGCGTGCAAGGACTCTGGGAGGCCATGCTCGGCGAGGGCATGGTCACAGACCGCGAAGACATGGCGGCCCTCACCGCGCTGATCCGGGCAGTGCCCCCGGAGATGCACGGCGTCCTCGCCGTGAAGAACTCGGCGTACGAGGCATGGGAGGCTGTGCGCACCATGCGCATGGGAGTGACGCGCATTCGGGAGGCCACGGCGCAGCGCCTCCGGACAGAATTCGAGCAAGTCAACTTCAAGGATGGCAAAACGCTGGACGCGTTCGCCATGCGGCTCACGAGCCTCGTCAACAACCTCCGGTCGCTGGGCGACAACGTGGAGGAGGTGCGCGTGGTGCAGAAATTTCTGCGCGTCATCCCGGCCAGGTATATGCAGATCGCCTGCGCCATCGAGACCCTTCTCGATCTGAGGACGCTGACGGTGGAAGAGCTCGTTGGCCGACTCCGATCGGCCAGGAACGCTACGGCACCGAGCTGAAGGGCCATGCTGGCCAGCTACTGCTCACGGAAGAGGAGTGGTACGCGCTCAAGAACCAATGGGAGCAAGGGCAGGGGACAATTTCGCAACCTTTGAATCGTTATTCAAACCTTTGAATAATTGAACGAGTATTTACAAACGGTAATCTAAAAGAAAGAAATGACTTATATTATACAAATATTGTAATAATTCATATATATTATTTCATGATTGTATATTTGAAATATTCGTATATCATTGTCAAATATAATCTATGACTGTGTATTTTCAATGTTTGTTTACAAACAGTTTGAAACACTCATATATTATATTTAAAATACTATTTTACAAATAATTAGTTTAATATTTCTAAAAGTGAGTTTTTTTATCGCATACCTCTATATATTTATTTTGTGTGCACACTGATATTTGTGTATAATGAGGTCATTATTAATAACACATGAATATTCAAATCTAACTTTTATTATTATGATTATTATTTACATACTTTTTACATTTAAAAAAATGTGTGCAACATGGCCACTGGCTGCAGCCAATTTATGTACATAAGAGTTTTTTGCTTAAGTACATAATATGTGAGAGACTTTGTCAACAAAATATGTTGGTTGGTGTGGCTAACTCATGCATCGCCCAAGGGGCAGGTAGTAGGTTCGACTCAAGCTGTCCTGATTTTTATGTTAATTTTCCTAATTACTGTCAGGCAGGCCCACTACTCATAGAGTCATATAGTGCTTAAGCATTGTTGTTTCGTAACTACGAATCGGCCCCACGCCATGTCAGTGATATGTCAGCCATATACATTGCCACGTCAAGTGTATTACGTCTACAGACAGCAATAGCACCGTGTTTGCCCATTCGTGCCAAGTTGTATAACCAGTTCGATGTATTTTTCAAGTGAGGCACCAAAGTGAACATCCATGACAAGTTCAAGCATCACTGGTGTATTTATCTCATTATTGTCGCAGTTTGTGGGAAGCTGGATGGCGAGAGGGAATTTGTGGGGAAGGGTGAATGGCGCTGCTGCCTTGTAGAAAATGCCGTTGAGCTTTCAGACTAGCTATAATGTGTAGTAACATAAACTAGTAACACACTAGTAGAAAAATGGTCTTCTGTCCCAGTTGGTAAGGGCCTTTTGTCCCGGTTTCTGAACCGGGACTAAAGGGTCGTTACTAATGTCCTGGCCCTTTAGTCTCGGTTCCAACAGGAACCGGAACAGATGGGCCTCCACGTGGCCGGTGCGTCGAGCCCAGGCAGGAGGACCTTTGGTCCCGGTTGGTGGCATCAACCGGGACCAATAGGCATCAACGCGTCAGCATTTTAGGGGCTGAGGTTTTTGTTTTTTTTGTCTTTGGCCCCGGTTGGTGGCACCAACTGGGACCAATAGGCATCCACGGGTCAGCATTTCAGGGGCTGAGGTTTTTTTTTGAAGGGGG
>NC_041382.1:778322663-778354788 GCF_002162155.2 Triticum dicoccoides
AAACGAGACCGTAAGAAAATATATAATAGCCGTAAAAAATATTTTATATTATGTACATTTGTAATTTTACATAATATAAAATATTTTTTACGGCGATTATATATTTTCTTACGGTCTCGTTTTGCGTCGAAAATAAGACAAAACTTACGAAACGTAAAATTATGGTGCATTGATGATAAAATAGAGGAGGGTGAAGAATAACTATTCCTCACCCAGGGTGACGAATAGCGCGATCCTATAAAATTGTAAAATAAAATAAAACTCAACACAAATGATGGTAATAAAATAAAATTATGAATATTATTGCTTACGCACTTCATATTGTTCTTCAGAGTACCCTCGTTCACAGGTCGTGTGGCGGATGGACTCGCAAACGTAGTATCTGTTGGAAATATGCCCTAGAGGCAATAATAAAAGCATCATTATTATATTTCCTTGTTCATGATAATTGTCTTTCATTCATGCTATAATTGTGTTATCCGGAAATCGTAATACATGTGTGAATAAATAGACACCAACATGTCCCTAGTAAGCCTCTAGTTGACTAGCTCGTTGATCAACAGATAGTCATGGTTTCCTAACTATGGACATTGGATGTCGTTGACAACGAGATCACATCATTAGGAGAATGATGTGATGGACAAGAACCAATCCTAAACATAGCACAAGATCGTATAGTTCGTTTGCTAGAGTTTTTCAATGTCAAGTATCTTTTCCTTAGACCAGCTGATGTGATGGAAAACAGTTCTCCCGGATGACGCGGTCATTGACAGAATCCTTCAGTCGCTTCCACCGAGCTATAAGAGCTTTGTGATGAACTTCAATATGCAGGGGATGGAAAAGACCATTACTGAAGTATTTGCTATGCTGAAATCAGCAAAGGTAGAAGTCAAAAAGGAACATCAAGTGTTGATGGTGAATAAAACCACTAAGTTCAAAAAGGGCAAGGGTAAGAAGAATTTCAAGAAGGACGGCAAGGGAGTTGCCGCGCCCGGCAAGCAAGCTGCCGAGAAGAAGCCAAAGAATGGACCCAAGCCCGAGACTGAGTGTTTTTATTGCAAGGGAAGTGGTCACAGGAAGCGGAACTGCCCCAAATACTTAGCGGACAAGAAGTCCGGCATCACAAAAGGTATATGTGATATACATGTAATTGATGTGTACCTTACCAGTACTCGTAGTAGCTCTTGGGTATTTGATACTGGTGCAGTTGCTCACATTTGTAACTCAAAGCAGGAGCTGTGGAATAAGCGGAGACTGGCGAAGGACGAGGTGACGATGCGCGTCGGGAATGGTTCCAAGGTCGATGTGATCGCCGTCGGCACGCTACCTCTACATTTACCTACGGGATTAGTTTTAAACCTCAATAATTGTTATTTAGTGCCAGCTTTGAGCATGAATATTGTATCGGGATCTCGTTTAATACGAGATGGCTACTCATTTAAATCCGAGAATAATGGTTGTTCTATTTATATGAGAGATATGTTTTATGGTCATGCTCCGGTGGTGAATGGTTTATTCTTAATGAATCTCGAGCGTAATGCTACACACATTCATAGTGTGAGTACCAAAAGATGTAAGGTTGATAATGATAGTCCCACATACTTGTGGCACTGCCGCCTTGGTCACATAGGTGTCAAACGCATGAAGAAGCTCCATGCAGATGGACTTTTAGAGTCTCTTGATTACGAATCATTTGACACGTGCGAACCATGCCTCATGGGTAAAATGACCAAGACTCCGTTCTCAGGAACAATGGAGCGAGCAACCAACTTATTGGAAATCATACATACTGATGTGTGCGGTCCAATGAGTGTTGAGGCTCGTGGTGGCTATCGTTATGTTCTCACCCTCACTGATGACTTGAGTAGATATGGGTATATCTATTTGATGAAACACAAGTCTGAGACCTTTGAAAAGTTCAAGGAATTTCAGAGTGAGGTTGAAAATCAACGTGACAAGAAAATCAAGTTCCTACGATCAGATCGTGGAGGAGAATACTTGAGTCACGAATTTGGCACACACTTAAGAAAATATGGAATAGTTTCACAACTCACGCCGCCTGGAACACCTCAGCGTAATGGTGTGTCCGAACGTCGTAATCGCACTCTATTAGATATGGTGCGATCTATGATGTCTCTTACCGATTTACCGCTATCTTTTTGGGGCTATGCTTTAGAGACTGCCGCATTCACTTTAAATATGGCTCCGTCAAAATCCGTTGAGACGACACCGTATGAATTATGGTTTGGGAAGAAACCTAAGCTGTCGTTTCTAAAAGTTTGGGGATGCGATGCTTATGTCAAGAAACTTCAACCTGAAAAGCTCGAACCCAAGTCGGAAAAATGCGTCTTCATAGGATACCCTAAAGAAACTATTGGGTATACCTTCTACCTCAGATCCGAAGGCAAGATCTTTGTTGCCAAGAAAGGATCCTTTCTAGAGAAAGAGTTTCTCTCGAAAGAAGTAAGTGGGAGGAAAGTAGAACTTGATGAAGTATTACCTCTTGAACCGGAAAAAGGCGCAACTCAAGAAAATGTTCCTAAGGTG
This sequence comes from Triticum dicoccoides, assembly GCF_002162155.2. Lineage (NCBI taxonomy): Eukaryota > Viridiplantae > Streptophyta > Magnoliopsida > Poales > Poaceae > Triticum > Triticum dicoccoides. The sequence continues at coordinate 778,325,211 of NC_041382.1, forward strand.
CCTGCACCGACTGGAGAGGAAGTTAATGATGATGATCAAGATACTTCTGATCAAGCTCCTACTGAAATTCGTAGGTCCACAAGGACACGTTCCGCACCAGAGTGGTACGGCAACCCTGTCTTCGAAATCATGTTGTTAGACAACGGTGAACCTTCGAACTATGAAGAAGCGATGGCGGGCCCGGGTTCCGACAAATGGCTGGAAGCCATGAAATCCGAGATAGGATCCATGTATGAAAACGAAGTATGGACTTTGACTGACTTGCCCGTTGAGCGGCGAGCCATAGAAAATAAATGGATCTTTAAGAAGAAGACAGACGCGGATGGTAATGTGACCATCTATAAAGCTCGGCTTGTCGCCAAGGGTTATCGACAAGTTCAAGGGGTTGACTACGATGAGACTTTCTCACCGGTAGCGAAGCTAAAGTCCGTCCGAATCATGTTAGCAATTGCTGCACTCTACGATTATGAGATATGGAAAATGGACGTCAAAATGGCATTCCTTAATGATTTCCTTAAGGAAGAATTGTATATGATGCAGCTGGAAGGTTTTGTCGATCCTAAGAATGCTAACAAGGTGTGCAAGCTCCAACGCTCGATTTATGGGCTGGTGCAAGCATCTCCGAGTTGGAATATTCGCTTTGATGAGATGATCAAGGCGTTTGGGTTTACGCAGACTTATGGAGAAGCCTGCGTTTACAAGAAAGTGAGTGGGAGCTCTGTAGCATTTCTCATATTATATGTAGATGACATACTTTTGATGGGAAATGATATAGAACTTTTGGACAGCATTAAGGCCTACTTGAATAAGAGTTTTTCAATGAAGGACCTTGGAGAAGCTGCTTATATATTAGGCATCAAGATCTATAGAGATAGATCAAGACGCCTCATAGGTCTTTCACAAAGCACATACCTTGATAAGATATTGAAGAAGTTCAATATGGATCAGTCTAAGAAGGGGTTCTTGCCTGTGTTGCAAGGTGTGAAATTGAGCTCAGCTCAATGTCCGACCACGGCAGAAGATATAGAAGAGATGAGTGTCATCACCTATGCCTCAGCCATAGGTTCTATTATGTATGCCATGCTGTGTACCAGACCTAATGTAAACCTTGCCGTAAGTTTAGTAGGAAGGTACCAAAGTAATCCCGGCAAGGAACACTGGACAGCGGTCAAGAATATCCTGAAGTACCTGAAAAGGACTAAGGAAATGTTTCTCGTTTATGGAGGTGACGAAGAGCTCGTCGTAAAAGGTTACGTCGACGCTAGCTTCGACACAGATCTGGATGACTCTAAGTCACAAACCGGATACGTGTATATTTTGAATGGTGGGGCAGTAAGCTGGTGCAGTTGCAAGCAGAGCGTCGTGGCGGGATCTACATGTGAAGTGGAGTACATGGCAGCCTCGGAGGCAGCGCATGAAGCAATTTGGGTGAAGGAGTTCATCACCGACCTAGGAGTCATACCCAATGCGTCGGGGCCAATCAAGCTCTTCTGTGACAACACTGGAGCTATTGCACTTGCCAAGGAGCCCAGGTTTCACAAGAAGACAAGGCACATCAAGCGTCGCTTCAACTCCATTCGTGAAAATGTTCAAGATGGAGACATAGATATTTGTAAAGTACATACGGACCTGAATGTAGCAAATCCGTTGACTAAACCTCTCCCTAGAGAAAAACATGATCAACACCAGTATTCCATGGGTGTTCGATTCATCACAATGTAACTAGATTATTGAATCTAGTGCAAGTGGGAGACTGTTGGGAATATGCCCTAGAGGCAATAATAAAAGCATTATTATTATATTTCCTTGTTCATGATAATTGTCTTCTATTCATGCTATAATTGTGTTATCCGGAAATCGTAATACATGTATGAATAAATAGACACCAACATGTCCCTAGTAAGCCTCTAGTTGACTAGCTCGTTGATCAACAGATAGTCATGGTTTCCTGACTATGGACATTGGATGTCGTTGACAACGAGATCACATCATTAGGAGAATGATGTGATGGACAAGACCCAATCCTAAACATAGCACAAGATCGTATAGTTCGTTTGCTAGAGTTTTCCAATGTCAAGTATCTTTTCCTTAGACCACGAGATCGTGTAACTCCCGGATACTGTAGGAGTGCTTTGGGTATACCAAACGTCACAACGTAACTGGGTGACTATAAAGGTATACTACGGGTATCTCCGAAAGTGTTTGTTGGGTTGACACGGATCAAGACTGGGATTTGTCACTCCGTATGACGGAGAGGTATCACTGGGCCCACTCGGTAATGCATCATCATTATGAGCTCAAAGTGACCAAGTGTATGGTCACGGGATCATGCATTACGGTACGAGTAAAGTGACTTGCCGATAACGAGATTGAACGAGGTATTGGGATACCAATGATCGAATCTCGGGCAAGTAACATACCGATTGACGAAGGGAATTGTATACGGGATTGCTTGAATCCTCGACATCGTGGTTCATCCGATGAGATCATCGAGGAGCATGTGGGAGCCAATATGGGTATCCAGATCCCGCTGTTGGTTATTGACCGGAGAGCGATCTCGGTCATGTCTACATGTCTCCCGAACCCGTAGGGTCTACACACTTAAGGTTCGGTGACGCTAGGGTTGTAGGGATATGTATATGCAGTAACCCGAATGTTGTTCGGAGTCCCGGATGAGATCCCGGACGTCACGAGGAGTTCCGGAATGGTCCGGAAGTAAAGAATTATATATGGGAAGTGCTATTTCAGCCATCGGGACAAGTTTCGGGGTCACCGGTATTGTACCGGGACCACCGGAAGGGTCCCGGGGGTCCACCGGGTGGGGCCACCTATCTCGGAGGGCCCCATGGGCTGAAGTGGGAAGGGATACAGCCCAAAGTGGGCTGGGGCGCCACTTCCCCTATGGCCCATGCGCCTAGGGTTGGGGAAACCCTAAAGGGGGCGCCCCCTTGTTTGGGGGGCAAGCCCCCCACCCCTTGGCCGTTGCCCCCCCTAGGACCCCTATATATAGTGGGGGGAGGGTGTTGGGTTTCGTAGTAATTTCAAAAAAATTCCTACGCACATGCATGATCATGGTGATGCATAGCAACGAGAGGGGAGAGTGTTGTCTACGTACCCTCGTAGAGTGCAACGGAAGTGTTGACGCAACGTAGAGGAAGTAGTCGTACGTCTTCCGATCCGACCGATCCAAGCACAGTTACTCCGGCACCTCCGAGTTCTTAGCACACGTACAGCTCGATGACGCTCCCCGGGCTCCGATCCAGCAAAGCTTCGGGGATGAGTTTCGTCAGCACAACGGCGTGGTGTCGACGATGATGTTCTACCGACGCAGGGCTTCGCCTAAGCACTACAACGATATGACCGAGGTGGAACATGGTGGAAGGGGGCACCACACACGGCTAAGGAACGATCATGAAGATCAACTTGTGTGTTCTAGGGTGCCCCCTGCCTCCGTATATAAAGGATCCAAGGGGGGGGGGGTGCGGCCGGCCTAGAGGAGGCGCGCAGGAGGAGTCCTACTCCTACCGGGAGTAGGACTCCCCTCCCGTTCCTTGTCCAACTAGGAGAGGTGGAGGGAGAGAAGGAAAGGGGGGGCGCCGCCCCTCCCTCCTTGTCCAATTCAGACTAGGGGGAGAGGGGGGGCGCGGCCTGACCTGGCAGCCCCTTCCTCTTCTCCACATTAGGCCCATAAGGCCCATTAACCCCCCTGGGGGTTCCGCTAACCCCCCGGTGCTCCGGTTTTATCCGAAACTTCCCCGGAACCCTTCCGGTGTCCGAATATAGTCGTCCAATATATCAATATTTATGTCTCGACCATTTCGAGACTCCTCGTCATGTCCGTGATCACATCCGGGACTCCAAACTAACTTCGGTACATCAAAATGCATAAACTCATAATAATTGTCATCGTAACGTTAAGCGTGCGGACCTTACGGTTCGAGAACAATGTAGACATGACTGAGACAAATCTCCGGTCAATAACCAATAGCGGGACCTGGATGCCCATATTGGCTCCTACATATTCTACGAGGATCTTTATCGGTCAGACCGCATAACAACATACGTTGTTCCCTTTGTCATCGGTATGTTACTTGCCCGAGATTCGATCGTCGGTATCCAATACCTAGTTCAATCTCGTTACCGGCAAGTCTCTTTACTCGTTCCGTAATACATCATCTCACAACTAACTTATTAGTTGTAATGCTTGCAAGGCTTATGTGATGTGCATTACCGAGAGGGCCCAGAGATACCTCTCCGACAATCGGAGTGACAAATCCTAATCTCGAAATACGCCAACCCAACATCTACCTTTGGAGACACCTGTAGAGCACCTTTATAATCACCCATTTACGTTGTGACATTTGGTTGCACACAAAGTATTCCTCCGGCATATGGGAGTTGCATAATCTCATAGTCATAGGAACATGTATAAGTCATGAAGAAAGCAATAGCAACATACTAAACGATCGGGTGCTAAGCTAATGGAATGGGTCATGTCAATCAGATCATTCACCTAATGATGTGATCTCATTAATCAAATAACAACTCTTTGTTCATGGTTAGGAAACATAACCATCTTTGATTAATGAGCTAGTCAAGTAGAGGCATACTAGTGACACTTTGTTTGTCTATGTATTCACACATGTATTATGTTTCTGGTTAATACAATTCTAGCATGAATAATAAACATTTATCATGATATAAGGAAATAAATAATAACTTTATTATTGCCTCTAGGGCATATTTCCTTCAGTCTCCCACTTGCACTAGAGTCAATAATCTAGATTACACAGTAATGATTCTAACACCCATGGAGCCTTGGTGCTGATCATGTTTTGCTCGTGGAAGAGGCTTAGTCAACGGGTCTGCTACATTCAGATCCGTATGTATCTTGCAAATCTCTATGTCTCCCACCTGGACTAGATCCCGGATGGAATTGAAGCGTCTCTTGATGTGCTTGGTTCTCTTATGAAATCTGGATTCCTTTGCCAAGGCAATTGCACCAGTATTGTCACAAAAGATTTTCATTGGACCCGATGCATTAGGTATGACACCTAGATCGGATATGAACTCCTTCATCCAGACTCCTTCATTTGCTACTTCCGAAGCAGCTATGTACTCCGCTTCACATGTAGATCCCGCTACGATGCTTTGTTTAGAACTGCACCAACTGACAGCTCCACCGTTTAATGTAAACACGTATCCGGTTTACGATTTAGAATCGTCCGGATCAGTGTCAAAGCTTGCATCAACGTAACCGTTTACAATGAGCTCTTTGTCACCTCCATATATGAGAAACATATCCTTAGTCCTTTTCAGGTACTTCAGGATGTTCTTGACCGCTGTCCAGTGATCCACTCCTGGATTACTTTCGTACCTGTCGGGGATATACCCCGTGGCGTAAACCGGCCGGGAGTATAAACCGGCCGGACTGGATGATTCACTAGTAACCCGCCTGGAGCTTGGCGGTTCATGGGCTACCCACCCGGTCTTGGCGGTTCATTAGTAACCCGGTGGGTGGGTTAGATGGATGATGAGGCCCAAGGCCCAGAAGGCCGGTTCACGTTTAATGGTGGGCCGGTTTATGAGGAAAGCGTAAGGACTATTCTCCTACAAAGGAAGCAAGACTAGGACTCCACTTGTAATAGAGTAATCCTAATCCAAATAGGACTAGTCATGTAAACCGCCCCTTCAACATATATAAGGAGGGGCAGGGCTCCCCAAAGAGGGAGAAGCTACAAGCAAGAAGAAACAATCTTAGGGATAGACACAAAGAGGAGAGCCGGTTTACGGTGACTCCCTCATGATGATAATGAGACCTAGCCTCAAACAGCATGTAGGGTTTTTACCGGATGATGTTTCCCGGGGCCCGAAGCTGTCTAAATCCCTGTCTTGTGTTGCGTCTCTCGATTCCACCCAACCCCTCTCAAGCTACCACATAGATGCGTTGGCCTCGCGACTAAGTCCTGACACTAAGGACATCTGACGTGTTAATTCCACGACAGTTGGCACCCACCGTGGGGCCTGCGCACGGTGGTGTTGAGTTCTTGGAGGGATCTCTCCTAGGGATCGAAAGCTCGCGATGTGATCAGATGAAGAAGAGCCGGCACGGAACGATAGTATGCAAGATTCATCAAAGCCGGAAAGATTTTTAGGGTTTTCGTGCATCACCCCACGCATCGCTGGGTGACCCATCGAATCCGAGGGCACATCGTTTTTTCAACAGTCGAGACCGGATAGGAGCTGTTATACAAGGGGGCAGCCGTTGTCGATGCTACAACTCATATCAAGTCCCGAGGAGATAGTACCAGGAGACATCGTAGTTTGCATCAGACCTTATAATTATGGTATTACCAAAACAAGAGGAACCGACCGGTCAAATCTAGAGCAGATGAGATTCGAACTCGGATAGCCGCGCGCATGCGTTTCGGGTTAGCTACTGTGCCACGTAACCTTTTTCTGGTCATGGGTCCGCTCCGTCTCATCGTAAGCCCGCAGCTGACCAGCTGTACGTTCACGAGTTGCTACTGCCGGATCAAGTCCCAAGAAATTTTTTTGCCTGCAGCCGTACAAGTACCTGCGAATACGTGGTTGTGGCGGTACCGAGAACTGTGCTGGCTAGCCCCGTTCGGCGCGCACACGTGCAGGTACAATCCATCAGAACCAGAAGCTTGAAAAAGAATAATCACCGCTGCCGCGATCAACGGTGGCCAAGGATCTGCTACTGAGGTTGAGCGGTTTCCGATCTGCACAGTCGCACGTGCTAAGACAAAACTTGCAAAGAAGGCCATGTGGGGCAGCAGCACGCTGTCAAAAGCTGCAGGCCCGGACACTACGTGACAAATCCCTTTTTCCTTACGTGATACACAGGGGAATATAATGACAGAGGTATCCATGATAGCCGGGTTAACCGAGCCTTAATCAGGTGCTACTAGCTCACGTGGAGGAGCAAATCCAAAGTCCGCGCCCGCGATTGACTCATCATCCGCACCGGTTTACAAGGCCGCGTCCGATTCATCATCCCGAAGCCGCTTCTGATGCTGCTGTGGTTTATGTATCAGGTGGTATTCATTTAAATTTATGTATTAAACACTTATTATTTTTTGTCAAAGAACAATTACTCTGTCCCGTAATATGTTTACACAGGACAATTTTTATGCCATTCACGGACACGCGTACCGCGGTCTGGGTTACATCAACGCGCCGGCCAACTCGCCCGCACCACCTTATAATACCATGGACGACTCGCCCGTCCGCCCTCGCGGCCGGTTCACACGTCCGCGCCGGCTTACAACGAGGAGGACAACTTGCTCGCTCACACCGGCTTACAACACCTCGGCCGACTCATCTGTCTGCTCCCGCGGCCGGCTCGGCCGTGATTGATTTCAGCATCACCATGGTGATCATCAACTCCGCGGTGATTATTTCTGGCCTGACACATCAGGTGATATTCATCTAAAATATATTTTATTGGCACATATTATTTTCGTCAAAGAGCAGTTTATCTTTGCCTTGGTCTGCAATATTGATGATGCAGGACAGTTGTTCACTACATCAAAACGGCGTGGTTAACTCGCCCGTCCGCGCCGGTTTACAACACCGCGGCCGGTTCATCTGTTTGAGCCGCCTATAATGCTGAGGTCATCTTTTCCGTCCATTTCTCACGGCCTGGTCTACATCAACATACCAGGCCGCACCTATCTGCATGGGCTGTTTATTGAAATATGAGCAAGTCACAGCTTGGGTAGCCCGACTTTCTTTCAAATTGGAGGCAAATTATTATCAACCACTGTCTGCACTGGATGGTTCAATGGGCAGGCGCACAAGTCGTCGCCACTACTGTTTGATTAACTTCAAATCGCCAGTTGGAAGGAGACATTGGCCGAGTTGCGGACATGGCTCATACTGGATCATTTATAACTCGCCGCAGTCACCTCAAGTTTCTATGGATTAACATCGTGCTACCAACACCAATGATATACAAGTTATGCCGGTTTATATCACGGTAAAATATGGAGAATCTCAAGCCAACTCTTCGAGTCACCTTGAGACTCGGGGGCTACGATGACATGACTCAGCGAATATTGCCAGTTTCAGCAAATTTAAAAAACCCCAGGACGATGGAGGGAAGGATAACCCGGTTCCGGAGGCTACTGTTATATTGATGAAAGTTTAAAGGCCGTCAGAAAATTTCCGGTTTAGAAAGTATATGACAGTTACAAAATCCCGGCTCAATGAAGAAGATCCGGGTCATCAGAAAGGATTCCGGTTTAAAATCCGGCTCAAGGGAAGTCAGTCTGACTGAAGCTCTCAAATATCCGGTGTATAGTCCGGCTCAAGGGAAATCTGTTCTCCCCCAAAGCTCTGAAGCGCTCAAATCCAGTTTAACAATGTCCGGTTCAAAAAGGAATTAACTTCTCGCAAGTTAGGGTTTAAAGGCCGTCAGAAAATTTTTCGGCTGAAAATGAAGATTCCGGTTTAAAATCCGGTTCAAGGAAAAGATGTCTCCCACAAAGCTTTGAAGCTCTCAATATCCGGTTCAAGATCCCGGTTCAAAAAGAATTTATCTCTTGCAAAAAGTTAAAAATTGCCAAAGAGGACCTGCTGCCATGATGCGCGGTTCAAACATGGGTATCCCGCCTTACTGGCCTGACATATTATTGATCACATGGGGGCTTCTGCTTCATAAAGTGGAGTCTCTGTTCTTTTACATCATGTGAGGTTACACGGAGTTGCTCTAAAGCGGCCTCCGGTTTACCCCTTGAGTTCGCTTTGCTAAAAGCATCGTGTTATATCACTTGGAGGATTGGTCGTGTTCGAACCAATACCATGCCTCTTGATAGGCGAAAGCCACCAGATCACTTGGAGACTTGGTCATGTCTGAACCAGTCATGCCTCTTGATCGGCCTAAGGCCACAGAATCACTTGGGGGCTTGGTCGAACCTGAACCATGACCACGCCATTTGGTCGGCATAAATGCCACAAGAATCACTTGGGGACCTGGCTGACTTGAACCATAGCTACACCTATTGGGAGCTTGGTCGTGTCTGACCATGGTAACACCATCTGATCGGCTCAGTAAAGCCTTCCTTTTTGCAACGGTTTTATCATTGCCTTTGCTTCCATATTTTTTCATAACTGTTATTTGATTTTTGTTGCGTTTTTTAAACCGACAACGTTTTAATCCGGTTCAACTGTCAATTACAAATTGACGGAACACGGTCAAATCTTAATCCGGAGGCCATCTGCCCAGTTTGATTTTCTATTATCATCCTATTATGGAGTAAACCGGCATTCATAAACCCGGTTTGACTTTCAGTTACAAGTTGTCAGTACATGATCAAATCATAATCCGGAGACTATCAGCCGGGTCTGGTTTGACTACGAGTCGCCGGTATTATATATGGTTAAACCGGTGTTTGTCACAACTCGGTATGATATATTTTATATTTGATTATTCTTAAGTGCAGCCTTGGTTATAAGCCCGGGTTATATGTTGGGCATTGTGACCCGTCCGGCGGTAAACTGCCAGGACACTTTAAACTTGTTGTATGCAGAAACAAGTTAAATAAAGCATGATGATAAATTATCCGGTGTTTGTTAAACCGGCCTGGCTTTGGACTATACGTTGCCAGTATATATTTGGATTGCGCCATTGGAATCATGCGCTTATAAATTATTGGGTTATATTATTCAAATAGCCAAACTTGGCTGAATTTTCATTATGATATTGGGTGAATAAGGTTTTCATACCGGATTACATTATCTTGAATAGCCAACATGGCTGGATTTTTATTATGGTTATTAGTATTATGATTGAGGTTTTCAAAGTCGCTTTAGCGCAATGGATATTATTCTATCGATGAATATGATTTATTCTGCAATGAAAGGAATAGTCCCGAGTCGCTGCAGGCTTACGACCCAGCACTTGGGGGCTACATTATTCAAATTGAGATTACATGCAAGTCTCATGTCGCTGCAAGCATGCACCATGACACTTGGGGGCTAATGCAAAGTCATTCTTTGTTCATCTTATTGAAGACCCGACTCACCACATTATAATGAGCCGGCCCTTGGGGGCTACCAATTGCTCCTATCAACAGTTCAAGGTACAAAGCTTTTTATCCATTATATTGCAAGGTCCACTGCTCAGTTGGTAAAGCACAAGACTCTTAACCTTGTGGACGTGGATTCAAGCCCCATGATTGGGGTTACATCATATGATGTTATTTTCATTGAAGTATATATCAAGTCTCAGCTCAATATTATCTTACTGAGCCAGCCCTTGGGGGCTACACATTGCTGTTCAAAGTTTACAAGATTATATTTACAAAGTCCCTGCTCATTATTGCATAATGACCCGGCCCTTGGGGGCTACACTGGTTGAAGTTTTTATGAGCATCAGGCAATTACAAGTCCCAGGTTGCTGCAAGCATGACAACCCGGCACTTGGGGGCTACATATGGGGAATACTCAATTCTGACTAGTGATTGAGATGAACAACCTGGATTTCTTCAAAATTGTGATATTTATATTGAAGCAAAGTCTTAAGCCACCACTTTGTTCTGCTCAAGACTTGGGGGCTACAGGTATTATATTATTATCGAAGAACTATTTTCATATTATGATTGAGGTAACTAGGTTGACCCGGCGTCACCAATCATTATGACCTTGTGGCTGCAACCCGGCGTCATTAATAATCATGAACCGGCGTTGGTAACAATCATGAAACGGTGTCTGCAACAATCATGACTCGAAGTTATCAAGTTTTTTATAACCCGACGGTCTTTGGCAATGATAAAACCGGCAAGTCTACATTTTCAAACCGGCTGAATATCAGATGAGTTTCAAGACCAATATTTCTTAAACCGGCGCTTTGGAAGCCGATTCAAGTGGATTATTCTTCACAATATTTTTTTCTGTAAGAAGCCAACATCAGCAATTTGAATATGAAGCTGGTTATTGACCCGGATTTTCTAGGAGGAGGAAATGACAAGGACTTAAGGACGATCAGGTGCCGGTCTACAAGAATTCTTAACCCGGAGCACAACCTGTCAAGTTTGTTCTTGTGTTTATTTTTACAGGATCAGTTTAACATGGATAAATCCAAATTAAACTGGGGGCTAATATCGGGGATATACCCCGTGGCGTAAACCGGCTGGGAGTATAAACCGGCCGGACTGGATGATTCACTGGTAACCCGCCTGGAGCTTGGCGGTTCATGGGCTACCCACCCGGTCTTGGCGGTTCATCAGTAACCCGGTGGGCGGGTTAGATGGATGACGAGGCCCAAGGCCCAGAAGGCCGGTTCACGTTTAATGGTGGGCCGGTTCATGAGGAAAGCGTAAGGACTATTCTCCTACAAAGGAAGCAAGACTAGGACTCCACTTGTAATAGAGTAATCCTAATCCAAATAGGACTAGTCATGTAAACCGCCCCTTCAACATATATAAGGAGGGGCAGGGCTCCCCAAAGAGGGAGAAGCTACAAGCAAGAAGAAACAATCTTAGGGCTAGACACAAAGAGGAGAGCCGGTTTACGGCGACTCCCTCATGATGATAATGAGACCTAGCCTCAAATAGCATGTAGGGTTTTTACCGGATGATGTTTCCCGGGGCCCGAAGCTGTCTAAATCCCTGTCTTGTGTTGCGTCTCTCGATTCCACCCAACCCCTCTCAAGCTACCACATAGATGTGTTGGCCTCGCGACTAAGTCCTGACACTAAGGACATCTGACGTGTTAATTCCACGATAGTACCTCCCTGCTAAACTTATAGCAAGGCACACATCAGGTCTGGTACACAGCATTGCATACATGATAGAGCCTATGGCTGAAGCATAGGGAACATCTTTCATTTTCTCTCTATCTTCTGCAGTGGTCGGGCATTGAGTCTGACTCAACTTCACACCTTGTAACACAGGCAAGAACCCTTTCTTTGCTTGATCCATTTTGAACTTCTTCAAAATCTTGTCAAGGTATGTGCTTTGTGAAAGTCCAATTAAGCGTCTTGATCTATCTCTATAGATCTTTATGCCTAATATGTAAGCAGCTTCACCGAGGTCCTTCATTGAAAAACTCTTATTCAAGTATCCCTTTATGCTATCCAGAAATTCTATATCATTTCCAATCAGTAATATGTCATCCACATATAATATCAGAAATGCTATAGAGCTCCCACTCACTTTCTTGTAAATACAGGCTTCTCCGAAAGTCTGTATAAAACCAAATGCTTTGATCACACTATCAAAGCGTTTATTCCAACTCCGAGAGGCTTGCACCAGTCCATAAATAGATCGCTGGAGCTTGCGCACTTTGTTAGCTCCCTTTGGATCGATAAAACCTTCCGGTTGCATCATATACAACTTTTCTTCCAGAAATCCATTCAGGAATACAGTTTTAACATCCATCTGCCAAATTTCATAATCATAAAATGCGGCAATTGCTAACATGATTCGGACAGACTTAAGTATCGCTACGGGTGAGAAAGTCTCATCGTAGTCAATCCCTTGAACTTGTCGAAAACCTTTTGCGACAAGTCGAGCTTTGTAGACAGTAATATTACCGTCAGCGTCAGTCTTCTTCTTGAAGATCCATTTATTCTCAATTGCTTGCCGATCATTGGGCAAGTCAACCAAAGTCCATACTTTGTTCTCATACATGGATCCCATCTCAGATTTCATGGCTTCAAGCCATTTTGCGGAATCTGGGCTCACCATCGCTTCTTCATAGTTCGTAGGTTCATCATGATTTAGTAGCATGACTTCCAGAACAGGATTACCGTACCACTCTGGCGCGGATCTCACTCTGGTTGATCTACGAGGTTCAGTAGTATCTTGATCTGAAGTTTCATGATCATCATCATTAGCTTCCTCACTAACTGGTGTAGGTGTCACTGAAACATTTTTCTGTGATGTACTACTTTCCAATAATGGAGCAGGTATAGTTACCTCGTCAAGTTCTACTTTCCTCCCACTCACTTCTTTCGAGAGAAACTCCTTCTCCAGAAAGTTTCCAAATTTAGCAACAAAAGTCTTGCCTTCGGATCTGTGATAAAAGGTGTATCCAATAGTTTCCTTTGGATATCCTATGAAGACACATTTCTCCGATTTGGGTTCGAACTTATCAGGTTGAAGCTTTTTCACATAAGCATCGCAGCCCCAAACTTTCAGAAACGACAACTTTGGTTTCTTGCCAAACCACAGTTCATAAGGTGTCGTCTCAACGGATTTTGATGGTGCCCTATTTAACGTGAATGCGGCTGTCTCTAGAGCGGATCCCCAAAATGATAGCGGTAAATCAGTAAGAGACATCATAGATCGCACCATATCTAGTAAAGTACGATTACGACGTTCGGACACACCATTACGCTGTGGTGTTCTGGGTGGCGTGAGTTGCGAAACTATTCCACAATTTTTTCAAATGTACACCAAACTCGTAACTCAAATATTCTCCTCCACAATCAGATCGTAGAAACTTTATTTTCTTGTTACGATGATTTTCAACTTCACTCTAAAATTCTTTGAACTTTTCAAATGTTTCAGACTTATGTTTCATTAAGTAGATATACCCATATCTGCTTAAGTCATCTGTGAAGGTGAGAAAATAACGATATCCGCCACGAGCCTCAATATTCATCGGACCACATACATCTGTATGTATGATTTCCAACAAATCTGTTGCTCTCTCCATAGTACCGGAGAACGGTGTTTTAGTCATCTTGCCCATGAGGCATGGTTCGCAAGTACCAAGTGATTCATAATCAAGTGGTTCCAAAAGTCCATCAGTATGGAGTTTCTTCATGCGCTTTACACCGATATGACCTAAACAGCAGTGCCACAAATAAGTTGCACTATCATTATCAACTCTGCATCTTTTGGTTTCAACATTATGAATATGTGTATCACTACTATCGAGATTCAATAAGAATAGACCACTCTTCAAGGGTGCATGACCATAACAGATATTACTCATATAAATAGAACAACCATTATTCTCTGATTTAAATGAATAACTGTCTCGCATTAAACAAGATCCAGATATAATGTTCAAGCTCAACGCTGGCACCAAATAACAATTATTTAGGTCTAATACTAATCCCGAAGGTAGATGTAGAGGTAGCGTGCCGACCGCGATCACATCGACTTTGGAACCGTTTCCCACGCGCATCGTCACCTCGTCCTTAGCCAATCTTCGCTTAATCCGTAGTCCCTGTTTCGAGTTGCAAATATTAGGAACAGAACCAGTATCAAATAACCAGGTGCTACTGCGAGCATTAGTAAGGTACACATCAATAACATGTATATCACATATACCTTTGTTCACCTTGCCATCCTTCTTATCCGCCATATACTTGGGGCAGATCCGCTTCCAGTGACCAGTCTGCTTGCAGTAGAAGCACTCAGTTTCAGGCTTAGGTCCAGACTTGGGTTTCTTCTCTTGAGCAGCAATTTGCTTGCCATTCTTCTTGAAGTTCCCCCTTTTCTTCCCTTTGCCCTTTTTCTTGAAACTAGTGGTCTTGTTGACCATCAACACTTGATGCTCCTTCTTGATTTCTACCTCCGCAGCTTTCAGCATTGCGAAGAGCTCAGGAATAGTCTTATTCATCCCTTGCATATTATAGTTCATCACGAAGCTCTTGTAGCTTGGTGGCAGTGATTGGAGAATTCTGTCAATGACGCAATCGTCTGGAAGATTAACTCCCAATTGAATCAAGTGATTATTATACCCAGACATTTTGAGTATATGCTCACTGACAGAACTGTTCTCCTCCATCTTGCAGCTATAGAACTTATTGGAGACTTCATATCTTTCAATCCGGGCATTTGCTTGAAATATTAACTTCAACTCCTGGAACATCTCATATGCTCCATGATGTTCAAAACATCGTTGAAGTACCGATTCTAAGCCGTAAAGCATGGCACAGTGAACTATCGAGTAGTCATCAGCTTTGCTCTGCCAGACGTTCATAACATTTGGTGTTGCTCCAGCAGCAGGCCTGGCACCCAGCGGTGCTTCCAGGACGTAATTCTTCTGTGCAGCAATGAGGATAACCCTCAAGTTACAGACCCAGTCCGTGTAATTGCTACCATCATCTTTCAACTTTGCTTTCTCAAGGAACGCATTAAAATTCAACGGAACAACAGCACGATCCATCTATCTACAATCAAACATAAACAAGCAAGATACTATCAGGTACTAAGTTTCATGATAAATTTAGGTTCAATTAATTTACTTAAAAGAACTCCCACTTAGATAGACATCCCTCTAATCTTCTAAGTGATTACGTGATCCAAATCAACTAAACCATGTCCGATCATCACGTGAGATGGAGTAGTTTCATTGGTGAACATCACTTATGTTGATCATATCTACTATATGATTCATGCTCGACCTTTCGGTCTCCGTGTTCCGAGGCCATATTTGTATATGCTTGGTTCGTCAAGTATAACCTGAGTATTCCGTGTGTGCAACTGTTTTGCACCCATTGTATTTGAACGTAGAGCCTATCACACCCGATCATCACGTGGTGTCTCAGCACGAAGAACTTTCGCAACGGTGCATACTCAGGGAGAACACTTCTTGATAATTTTAGTGAGAGATCATCTTATAATGCTACCATCATAAAAGATAAACATCACATGCAATCAATATAAGTGATATGATATGGCCATCATCATCTTGTGCCTGTGATCTCCATCTCCGAAGCACCGTCATGATCACCATCGTCACCGGCGCGACACCTTGATCTCCATCGTAGCATCGTTGTCGTCTCGCCAATCTTATGCTTCCACGACTATCGCTACCGCTTACTGATAAAGTAAAGCATTACAGCGCGATTGCAATGCATACAATAAAGCGACAACCATATGGCTCCTGCCAGTTGTCGATAACTCGGTTACAAAACATGATCATCTCATACAATCAAATTTAGCATCATGTCTTGACCATATCACATCACAGCATGCCCTGCAAAAACAAGTTAGACGTTCTCTACTTTGTTGTTGCAAGTTTTACGTGGCTGCTACGGGCTTAAGCAAGAACCAATCTCACCTACGCATCAAAACCACAATGATAGTTTGTCAAGTTGGTGCTGTTTTAACCTTCGCAAGGACTGGGCGTAGCCACACTCGGTTCAACTAAAGTTGGAGAAACTGTCACCCGCAAGCCACCTCTGTGCAAAGCACGTCGGGAGAACCGGTCTCACGTAAGCGTACGCGTAATGTTGGTCCGGGCCGCTTCGTCCAACAATACCGCCGAACCAAAGTATGACATGATGGTAAGCAGTATGACTTATATCGCCCACAACTCACTTGTGTTCTACTCGTGCATATAACATCAACATATAAAACCTAGGCTCGGATGCCACTGTCGGGTTTCGTAGTAATTTCAAAAAAATTCCTACGCACATGCATGATCATGGTGATGCATAGCAACAAGAGGGGAGAGTGTTGTCTACGTACCCTCGTAGACTGCAACAGAAGCGTTGAAGCAACGTAGAGGAAGTAGTCGTACGTCTTCCGATCCAACCGATCCAAGCACAGTTACTCCGGCACCTCCGAGTTCTTAGCACACGTACAGCTCGATGACGCTCCCCGGGCTCCGATCCAGCAAAGCTTCAGGGATGAGTTTCGTCAGCACAATGGCGTGGTGACGATGATGTTGTTCTACCGACGCAGGGCTTCGCCTAAGCACTACAACGATATGACCGAGGTGGAATATGGTGGAAGGGGGCACCGCACACGGCTAAGGAACGATCACGAAGATCAACTTGTGTGTTCTAGGGTGCCCCCCTGCCTTCGTATATAAAGGATCCAAGGGGGGTGCGGCCGGCCTAGAGGAGGCGCGCAGGAGGAGTCCTACTCCTACCGGGAGTAGGACTCCCCTCCCGTTCCTTGTCCAACTAGGAGAGGTGGAGGGAGAGAAGGAAAGGGGGGGCGCCGCCCCTCCCTCCTTGTCCAATTTGGACTAGGGGGAGAGGGGGCGCGTGGCCTGCCCTGGCAGCCCCTTCCTCTTCTCCACATTAGGCCCATAAGGCCCATTAACCCCCCGGGGGGTTCCGGTAACCCCCCGGTGCTCCGGTTTTATCCGAAACTTCCCCGGAACCCTTCCGGTGTCCGAATATAGTCGTCCAATATATCAATCTTTATGTCTCGACCATTTCGAGACTCCTCGTCATGTCCGTGATCACATACGGTACTCCGAACTAACTTCGGTACATCAAAATGCATAAACTCATAATAACTGTCATCGTAACGTTAAGCGTGCGGACCCTACGGTTCGAGAACAATGTAGACATGAATGAGACAAATATCCGGTCAATAACCAATAGCGGGACCTGGATGCCCATATTGGCTCCTACATATTCTACGAAGATCTTTATCGGTCAGACCGCATAACAACAGACGTTGTTCCCTTTGTCATCGGTATGTTACTTGCCCGAGATTCGATCGTCGATATCCAATACCTAGTTCAATCTCGTTTCCGGCAAGTCTCTTTACTCGTTCCGTAATACATCATCTCACAACTAACTTATTAGTTGTAATGCTTGCAAGGCTTATGTGATGTGCATTACCGAGAGGGCCCAGAGATACCTCTCCGACAATCGGAGTGACAAATCCTAATCTCGAAATACGCCAACCCAACATCTACCTTTGGAGACACCTGTAGAGCACCTTTATAATCACCCATTTACGTTGTGACGTTTGGTTGCACACAAAGTGTTCCTCCGGCATACGGGAGTTGCATAATCTCATAGTCATAGGAACATGTATAAGTCATGAAGAAAGCAATAGCAACATACTAAACGATCGGGTGCTAAGCTAATGGAATGGGTCATGTCAATCAGATCATTCACCTAATGATGTGATCTCATTAATCAAATAACAACTCTTTGTTCATGGTTAGGAAACATAACCATCTTTGATTAATGAGCTAGTCAAGTAGAGCCATACTAGTGACACTTTGTTTGTCTATGTATTCACACATGTATTATGTTTCCGGTTAATACAATTCTAGCATGAATAATAAACATTTATCATGATATAAGGAAATAATTAATAACTTTATTATTGCCTCTAGGGCATATTTCCTTCAGTCTCCCACTTGCACTAGAGTCAATAATTTAGATTACACAGTAATGATTCTAACACCCATGGAGCCTTGGTGCTGATCATGTTTTGCTCGTGGAAGAGGCTTAGTCAACGGGTCTGCTACATTCAGATCCGTATGTATCTTGCAAATCTCTATGTTTCCCACCTGGACTAGATTCCGGATGGAATTGAAGCGTCTCTTGATGTGCTTGGTTCTCTTATGAAACCTGGATTCCTTTGCCATGGCAATTGCACCAGTATTGTCACAAAAGATTTTCATTGGACCCGATGCATTAGGTATGACACCTAGATCGGATATGAACTCCTTCATCCAGACTCCTTCATTTGCTACTTCCGAAGCAGCTATGTACTCTGCTTCACATGTAGATCCCGCTACGACGCTTTGTTTAGAACTGCACCAACTGACAGCTCCACCGTTTAATGTAAACACGTATCCGGTTTGCGATTTAGAATCGTCCGGATCAGTGTTAAAGCTTGCATCAACGTAACCGTTTACAATGAGCTCTTTGTCACCTCCATATATGAGAAACATATCCTTAGTCCTTTTGAGGTACTTCAGGATGTTCTTGACCGTTGTCCAGTGATCCACTCCTGGATTACTTTGGTACCTCCCTGCTAAACTTATAGCAAGGCACACATCAGGTCTGGTACACAGCATTGCATACATGATAGAGCCTATGGCTGAAGCATAGGGAACATCTTTCATTTTCTCTCTATCTTCTGCAGTGGTCGGGCATTGAGTCTGACTCAACTTCACACCTTGTAACACAGGCAAGAACCCTTTCTTTGCTTGATCCATTTTGAACTTCTTCAAAATCTTGTCAAGGTATGTGCTTTGTGAAAGTCCAATTAAGCGTCTTGATCTATCTCTATAGATCTTTATGCCTAATATGTAAGCAGCTTCACCGAGGTCCTTCACTGAAAAACTCTTATTCAAGTATCCCTTTATGCTATCCAGAAATTCTATATCATTTCCAATCAGTAATATGTCATCCACATATAATATCAGAAATGCTATAGAGCTCCCACTCACTTTGTTGTAAATACAGGCTTCTCCGAAAGTCTGTATAAAACCAAATGCTTTGATCACACTATCAAAGCGTTTATTCTAACTCCGAGAGGCTTGCACCAGTCCATAAATAGATCGCTGGAGCTTGCACACTTTGTTAGCTCCCTTTGGATCGATAAAACCTTCCGGTTGCATCATATACAACTCTTCTTCCAGAAATCCATTCAGGAATACAGTTTTAACATCCATCTGCCAAATTTCATAATCATAAAATGCGGCAATTGATAACATGATTCGGACAGACTTAAGTATCGCTACGGGTGAGAAAGTCTCATCGTAGTCAATCCCTTGAACTTGTCGAAAACCTTTTGCGACAAGTCGAGGTTTGTAGACAGTAATATTACCGTCAGCGTCAGTCTTCTTCTTGAAGATCCATTTATTCTCAATTGCTTGCCGATCATTGGGCAAGTCACCCAAAGTCCATACTTTGTTCTCATACATGGATCCCATCTCAGATTTCATGGCTGCAAGCCATTTTGCGGAATCTGGGCTCACCATCGCTTCTTCATAGTTCGTAGGTTCATCATGATCTAGTAGCATGACTTCTAGAACAGGATTACCGTACCACTCTGGCGCGGATCTCACTCTGGTTGATCTACGAGGTTCAGTGGTATCTTGATCTGAAGTTTCATGATCATCATCATTAGCTTCCTCGCTAACTGGTGTAGGTGTCACTGAAACATTTTTCTATGATGTACTACTTTCCAATAATGGAGCAGGTACAGTTACCTCGTCAAGATCTACTTTCCTCCCACTCGCTTCTTTCGAGAGAAACTCCATCTCCAGAAAGTTTCCAAATTTAGCAACAAAAGTCTTGCCTTCGGATCTATGATAAAAGGTGTATCCAATAGTTTCCTTTGGATATCCTATGAAGACACATTTCTCCGATTTGGGTTCGAGCTTATCAGGTTGAAGCTTTTTCACATAAGCATCGCAGCCCCAAACTTTCAGAAACGACAACTTTGGTTTCTTGCCAAACCACAGTTCATAAGGTGTCGTCTCAACGGATTTTGATGGTGCCCTATTTAACGTGAATGCGGCTGTCTCTAGAGTGTATCCCCAAAACGATAGCAGTAAATCAGTAAGAGACATCATAGATCGCACCATATCTAGTAAAGTACGATTACGACGTTTGGACACACCATTACGCTGTGGTGTTCTGGGTGGCGTGAGTTGCGAAACTATTCCACAATTTTTTCAAATGTACACCAAACTCGTAACTCAAATATTCTCCTCCACGATCAGATCGTAGAAACTTTATTTTCTTGTTACGATGATTTTCAACTTCACTCTGAAATTCTTTGAACTTTTCAAATGTTTCAGACTTATGTTTCATTAAGTAGATATACCCATATCTGCTTAAGTCATCTGTGAAGGTGAGAAAATAACGATATCCGCCACGAGCCTCAATATTCATCGGACCACATACATCTATATGTATGATTTCCAACAAATCTGTTGCTCTCTCCATAGTACCGGAGAACGGTGTTTTAGTCATCTTGCCCATGAGGCATGGTTCGCAAGTACCAAGTGATTCATAATCAAGTGGTTCCAAAAGTCCATTGGTATGGAGTTTCTTCATGCGCTTTACACCGATATGACCTAAACGGCAGTGCACAAATAAGTTGCACTATCATTATCAACTCTGCATCTTTTGGTTTCAACATTATGAATATGTGTATCACTACTATCGAGATTCAATAAGAATAGACCACTCTTCAAGGGTGCATGACCATAAAAGATATTACTCATATAAATAGAACAACCATTATTCTCTGATTTAAATGAATAACTGTCTCGCATTAAACAAGATCCAGATATAATGTTCAAGCTCAACGCTGGCACCAAATAACAATTATTTAGGTCTAATACTAATCCCGAAGGTAGATGTAGAGGTAGCGTGCCGACCGCGATCACATCGACTTTGGAACCGTTTCCCACGCGCATCGTCACCTCGTCCTTAGCCAATCTTCACTTAATCCGTAGTCCCTGTTTCGAGTTGCAAATATTAGGAACAGAACCAGTATCAAATAACCAGGTGCTACTGCGAGCATTAGTAAGGTACACATCAATAACATGTATATCACATATACCTTTGTTCACCTTGCCATCCTTCTTATCCGCCATATACTTGGGGCAGATCCGCTTCCAGTGACCAGTCTGCTTGCAGTAGAAGCACTCAGTTTCAGACTTAGGTCCAGACTTGGGTTTCTTCTCTTGAGCAGCAACTTGCTTGCCGTTCTTCTTGAAGTTCCCCTTTTTCTTCCCTTTGCCCTTTTTCTTGAAACTAGTGGTCTTGTTGACCATCAACACTTGATGCTCCTTCTTGATTTCTACCTCCGCAGCTTTCAGCATTGCGAAGAGCTCGGGAATAGTCTTATTCATCCCTTGCATATTATAGTTCATCACGAAGCTCTTGTAGCTTGGTGGCAGTGATTGGAGAATTCTGTCAATGACGCAATCGTCTAGAAGATTAACTCCCAATTGAATCAAGTGATTATTATACCCAGACATTTTGAGTATATGCTCACTGACAGAACTGTTCTCCTCCATCTTGCAGCTGCAGAACTTATTGGAGACTTCATATCTCTCAATCCGGGCATTTGCTTGAAATATTAACTTCAACTCCTGGAACATCTCATATGCTCCATGATGTTCAAAACGTCGTTGAAGTACCGATTCTAAGCCGTAAAGCATGGCACACTGAACTATCGAGTAGTCATCAGCTTTGCTCTGCCAGACGTTCATAACATCTGGTGTTGCTCCAGCAGCAGGCCTGGCACCCAGTGGTGCTTCCAGGACGTATTTCTTCTGTGCAGCAATGAGGATAACCCTCAAGTTACGGACCCAGTCCGTGTAATTGCTACCATCATCTTTCAACTTTGCTTTCTCAAGGAACGCATTAAAATTCAACGGAACAACAACACGAGCCATCTATCTACAATCAAACATAAACAAGCAAGATACTATCAGGTACTAAGTTTCATGATAAATTTAGGTTCAATTAATTTACTTCAAAGAACTCCCACTTAGATAGACATCCCTCTAATCTTCTAAGTGATTACGTGATCCAAATCAACTAAACCATGTCCGATCATCACGTGAGATGGAGTTGTTTCATTGGTGAACATCACTTATGTTGATCATATCTACTATATGATTCACGCTCGACCTTTCGGTCTCCGTGTTCCGAGGCCATATCTGTATATGCTTGGTTCGTCAAGTATAACCTGAGTATTCCGCGTGTGCAACTGTTTTGCACCCGTTGTATTTGAACGTAGAGCCTATCACACCCGATCATCACGTGGTGTCTCAGCACGAAGAACTTTCGCAACGGTGCATACTCAGGGAGAACACTTCTTGATAATTTTTGTGAGAGATCATCTTATAATGCTACCGTCAATCAAAGCAAGATAAGATGCATAAAAGATAAACATCACATGCAATCAATATAAGTGATATGATATGGCCATCGTCATCTTGTGCATGTGATCTCCATCTCCGAAGCACCGTCATGATCACCATCGTCACTGGCGCGACACCTTGATCTCCATCATAGCATCGTTGTCGTCTCGCCAATCTTATGCTTCCACGACTATCGCTACCGTTTAGTGATAAAGTAAAGCATTACAGCGCGATTGCAATGCATACAATAAAGCGACAACCATATGGCTCCTGCCAGTTGCCGATAACTCGGTTAAAAAACATGATCATCTCATACAATAAAATTTAGCATCATGTCTTGACCATATCACATCACAACATGCCCTGCAAAAACAAGTTAGACGTTCTCTACTTTGTTGTTGCAAGTTTTATGTGGCTGCTACGGGCTTAAGCAAGAACCAATCTCACCTACGCATCAAAACCACAATGATAGTTTGTCAAGTTGGTGTTGTTTTAACCTTCGCAAGGACCGGGCGTAGCCACACTCGGTTCAACTAAAGTTGGAGAAACTGTCACCCGCAAGCCACTCTGTGCAAAGCACGTCGGGAGAACCGGTCTCGCGTAAGCGTACGCGTAATGTTGGTCCGGGCCGCTTCGTCCAACAATACCGCCGAACCAAAGTATGACATGCTGGTAAGCATTATGACTTATATCGCCCACAACTCACTTGTGTTCTACTCGTGCATATAACATCAACATATAAAACCTAGGCTCGGATGCCACTGTTGGGTTTCGTAGTAATTTCAAAAAAATTCCTACGCACATGCATGATCATGGTGATGCATAGAAACAAGAGGGGAGAGTGTTGTCTACGTACCCTCGTAGACTGCAACGGAAGCGTTGAAGCAACGTAGAGGAAGTAGTCGTACGTCTTCCGATCCGACCGATCCAAGCACAGTTACTCTGGCACCTCCGAGTTCTTAGCACACGTACAGCTCGATGACGCTCCCCGGGCTTTGATCCAGCAAAGCTTCGGGGATGAGTTTCTTCAGCACAATGGCATGGTGACGATGATGATGTTCTACCGACGCAGGGCTTCGCCTAAGCACTACAACGATATGACCGAGGTGGAATATGGTGGAAGGGGGCACCGCACACGGCTAAGGAACGATCACGAAGATCAACTTGTGTGTTCTAGGGTGCCCCCTGCCTTCGTATATAAAGGATCCAAGGGGGGGGTGCGGCCGGCCTAGAGGAGGCGCGCAGGAGGAGTCCTACTCCTACCGAGAGTAGGACTCCCCTCCCGTTCCTTGTCCAACTAGGAGAGGTGGATGGAGAGAAGGAAAGGGGGGCGCCGCCCCTCCCTCCTTGTCCAATTTGGACTAGGGGGAGAGGGGGCGCGCGGCCTGCCCTGGCATCCCCTTCCTCTTCTCCACATTAGGCCCATAAGGCCCATTAACCCCCTGGGGGGTTCCGGTAACCCCCCGGTGCTCCGGTTTTATCCGAAACTTCCCCGGAACCCTTCCGGTGTCCGAATATAGTCATCCAATATATCAATCTTTATGTCTCGACCATTTCGAGACTCCTCGTCATGTCCGTGATCACATCCGGTACTCCGAACTAACTTCGGTACATCAAAATGCATAAACTCATAATAACTGTCATTGTAACGTTAAGCGTGCGGACCCTACGGTTCGAGAACAATGTAGACATGACTGAGACAATCTCCGGTCAATAACCAATAGCGGGACCTGGATGCCCATATTGGCTCCTACATATTCTATGAAGATCTTTATTGGTCAGACCGCATAACAACATACGTTGTTCCCTTTGTCATCGGTATGTTACTTGCCCGAGATTCGATCGTCGGTATCCAATACCTAGTTCAATCTCGTTACCGGCAAGTCTCTTTACTCGTTCCGTAATACATCATCTCACAACTAACTTATTAGTTGTAATGCTTGCAAGGATTATGTGATGTGCATTACCGAGAGGGCCCAGAGATACCTCTCCAACAATCGGAGTGACAAATCCTAATCTCAAAATACGCCAACCCAACATCTACCTTTGGAGACACCTGTAGAGCACCTTTATAATCACCCATTTACGTTGTGACGTTTGGTTGCACACAAAGTGTTCCTCCGGCATACGGGAGTTGCATAATCTCATAGTCATAGGAACATGTATAAGTCATGAAGAAAGCAATAGCAACATACTAAACGATCGGGTGCTAAGCTAATGGAATGGGTCATGTCAATCAGATCATTCACCTAATGATGTGATCTCATTAATCAAATAACAACTCTTTGTTCATGGTTAGGAAACATAACCATCTTTGATTAATGAGCTAGTCAAGTAGAGGCATACTAGTGACACTTTGTTTGTCTATGTATTCACACATGTATTATGTTTCCGGTTAATACAATTCTAGCATGAATAATAAACATTTATCATGATATAAGGAAATAAATAATAATTTTATTATTGCCTCTAGGGCATATTTCCTTCAGAGGGAGGGCCTCTCCCCTACGCCATTGGTGCCTCCCTCTCCCTCTCCAACACCTCCTCCTTCTCCATAGAGCTTGGCGAAGCCCTGCCGGAGTACCGCAGCTCCATCACCACCACGCCGTCGTGCTGCTGCTGGAGCCATCTTCCTCAAACTCTCCTTTCCCCTTGCTGGATCAAGAAGGAGGAGATGTTACGCTGACCATACGTGTGTTGAACGCGGAGGTGTCGTTCATTCGGCGCTAGGATCTCCGGTGATTTGGATCACGTCGAGTACGACTCCCTCATCCCCGTTCTTTGAACGCTTCCTCTCGCGATCTACAAGGTACGTAGATGCATCCAACCACTCGTTGCTAGATGAACTCATAGATGGATCTTGGTGAAACCGTAGGAATTTTTTTTGTTTTCTGCAATGTTCCCCATCAGTATCCACAGTAACCATTCCCTTGTTCCTGCCACAACCAGTTTACAAGAAATAGAGGTCAATGAAACTGATAAGCAAGCATGCCAAATGGTATTGATGAAACTAGCGCGATCACTAGGAGATGCGCGGAACATGTTACTATAGTACTTACTTTCGGGTGTCTAAATTGTAGCTTCTTCGGCAGTCCCGGAGCTTTTTTGGTGAATTTTCTCCAAACCCTGCCAGACAAAGAAAACAATTACTTGATATCAGGAAATGAACAAAGTTGCTGATATGGTGGATAATGATCGATTTAACTTACTTCTCGAGCATTTGAGTCATGTCCGCATAGTCCTGGGGATCTTTTCGTCTCGAGTCTAAGACGGTTACTAGTCCCTGCTCAAGCTTAATCTCTAGGAGAATATAGTGGAACCTGTGCACACATGCATAACTCATCAATTACATTACTATAACCTGGACTAATAAGGGAAACCGAATATGCACAAGACAGTAACACTCACTTGAAGTTATAAGGAAAGAGTATTATATCTTTCTTTTCGTTTATTACCAATGATCGTAGCAAGTTGGCCTCGGTATCGTCGGCATGATATTTAACCTCAGTTGCATCTATGAGATTTGTGTTAATGAACCCAATATCACCTATTTGTCTTCTCTTCAATTCGGCGATCTTCAATCTGCATAATATAGTGAGGATAATTATAAATACATGCAATGAAAGAGCTGACCTATATAGAGAGACTTAATGACAGAAGTAGTACTACTTACAGACAGTAGCAAGTGACCGTTGCTTTATCGAGAGCCTTTTGATTGAAAAACTGGAAGAACTCCTCAAATGGAACATTCAACAGTTCAATTCCAACGAGGTCATGCTCCTCTCTAACTCTCAGCGTCAAAGTATCCCCCCCCCCCCAGACTCTCTATAGGTTTTCATGTACCAATCATGGAATCTTCGCATCATCGTTGTTAGAAATCTTTCATCTTTGACGAGCGGCTTCTCGTACTCGTATTTTTGTTCCTCCACCTCCAAGAAGTCATAATGTACATCGTCGGGCAGGTAATCTCCAAGATTGCTATAACCGGGCACCATCCTCGGATCATTAGTAAGCACCTTGAGCAGGGGACACGATTGGTTCGCTTGTTCGCCGAGCTGGGGAATTTTTTCCCAGCTCGTCGTTCTTTTAACCTTTGATCACTGACAGTACTTCCCGACCGCTCCGCTTCGACAAATGACTTTTCAATAATGCGCTCATAGTTGCCTTTCGGCGGAGACTTTGCTGGTTTTTTCAGGGCAGCCAGAGTGCGCTTTGCTTTCACCGGATCTACCTTCTCCTCCGGAGGTGGATGTTTCTTTGCTTTCACCCCTTCAAAGAAGTTCCTCACATCTTCTCGCACGATCTCGGTGTTCTCCTCCGGGGTCCTCTCGTATGGTAACTTCTCTGGAGTCTTCAGAGAAGGACCGAATCTGTATTGCCTCCCGCCTCTGGCTGTACTGCTAGACGCCGACAGAGCAGACGGAGCGGCTGCGGCTGTCTTCTTTCCTTGCTTACGAGGAGGAGGAGAAGGACTACGACGCGCCAAAGCAGCCGGAGTGGCGGCGGGTCTCTTCTGCCCTTGCTGACGAGGCGGAGAAGGAGGAGGCTGGCAGCTCGGGCGCGCCGGCGCAGGCGGAGAAGGAGACGGAGTGCCGCCACCCGCCGGAGAAGGAGGCCGAGTGCCTTGATCGTCACTCGCCGGAGGAGGAGGCGGTGGAGGAGGCGGAGTGCCCTGACTCGCCGGAGGAGGAGGAGGAGGAGGCGGAGGCGTCCAGTTCGGAAGGTTGATGAGCTCCTTCCGCCATAGGCATGGAGTCTTCAGAGCAGAACCCAGCCGAGTCTCCCCTTCACCAGTAGGGTGGTCAAGCTGGAGGTCCTGAAATCCCTCTGTTATCTCATCCACCATCACCCTAGCATATCATTCTGGAATCGGCCGGGAATGAAAAGTTGCGTCGGGTTCAATAGGAAAATAGAGCCAACAGCCGCCTTGACCTTCAAATTCATCCATTGCATCATAAGGTGGCAATTTTGAGACTCCGTGATAGCATCCACGGGATAGCTGGCAGGAGCCGTAAGACATGCTCCGGCTGAAGCAGCTCGGTGGAAGCCACGCTGCTTCTCCGCTGAGATGGCAGGGTAGCTTCGGGGGAAGCTTCGGCAGTTCGTTTGCTGCGATTTGCTTCTCATTCCTCTATCGCTTGTACCCTTGCATGCAGCGCCTGCATGTGTCTGCTGCACTTTTTTCCTCCTCTCCTGGCATTTGTAACTGCCTGCATCCAGAAAACCAGCCCTCCACGGAATGGAGCCCGGCATGCCTCGTGTCCGTCCAGGGTGCTCAGGATTCCCGAGGGCCATTGTGAGCTTGTCGTTCTCTCTGTCTGGAACGAACGTCCCTTGCCGCGCTACATCGATATAGTGCTTTAGCTTCTTGACTGGTATGTTCATTTGCTCGTCCGTCCAAACGCATTTCCCTGATACAGGGTCCACGATTCCGCCAGCCCCGAAGAACCAAGTCTAGCAACGGTCTGGCCAGTTCATTGTCTCTGGTTCGATCCCTTTATCAAGCAGATCATTCTCAGCCTTGGCCCACTAAGGCCGGGCTTTGAGGTAGCCACCTGACCCCGTGTGATGGTGAAGCTTCTTCTTTGCAGCATTTTTCTTGTTTGTCGCCGACATCTTCTTACTCTTTTCCGATGTCTTGTAGGCCACAAATGCGGGCCAGTGATCTCTGATCTTCTCATATATGTCGATGAATTCTGGTGTCTCTTTGTTGTTGACAAACGTTTTCAGCTCATTCTTCCACCTCTTGAATAGCTCTGCCATCTTCTTAAGAGCATGAGACTTGATTAATTGCTCTTTAACTGGCTTCTCCGGATCCTCCTCTGGCGGTAGGGTGAAATTTGCCTTCAGCTCAGTCCAAAGATCATCTTTCTGCATATCATTGACATAAGACACCTCAGGGTCTTCGTTCTTAGGCTTATACCATTGCTGGATGCTGATCGGGATCTTGTCCCTAAGAACCCTACACTGACAGAAAATGCTTCCTTTGTCCGGATGGGTTCAATCGGCATGCCATCACGCGCGATTTCTGTGATCTCAAACCTTTCATTCGAGCGCAACTTTTTCTTTGGGCCTCGTCTCTTTACCGAAGTTGTGCTCGATCCGGAGGGCTAGAAAAAAGAAGAATTAGACGAGAGTTAATTAATATGTGTACATACCAAAACAATGAATGCATCAATTAGCTAGTCAACACAGGCTTTACTAATATATTTACCTGGCCGGACTCTGTTCGGTCACCAGAGCCGTCATCACGGACTCCTTCTTGCACCAACATTGGGTCACCGGAGCCATCATAATTATGTGTTTCCTCCTCCATTCTTCGATCACCGTACCCTGCTTCTTCTTCACCCTGTTCTGCTTCCAGACCATCATTGTCGTTAAGATACGACATGACATCACCTCCGGCTAAGATTATGTCCCCCAACACCTGTTCTTGTTCCTCGTCTCGTCTGAACTCCATTGTTTCTGCAAATATTACAACATGGCAATTATTACACAAACATGACAGCATGTGGATGTATTAGTGGCAAATGTAGACCTAGCTTATTCCGGGTTTGCGGTGGCCTCGGCAACGCTTCAAGGGTAGGGGCGCGGCGGGAGGGGGTAGGAGACCGACATCATTTTTTCTAGGGTTTGGGTGTCCTCGAGTGTTTTGGTCGAGCTAGAGGGCCGGCGGGTGCTCCTGTGGTATAAGTTATCATGGTCGAAGTTATCCGGGAGGGGGTTATATCGACAATGATGACATACATACATGGGAAAATAATGTTATCGGGGAGGGGGTAGGTCGAACCCCCCCCTCGTGTTGAAGTTATCGGGACACGGGGTATATCGACCCCCCCTCGTGTTGAAGTTATCGGGAGGGGGTATATCGACCCCCGCCCCACGTGTTGAAGTTATCGGGAGTTTATATCGACACGACATACGTACATGGGAAAATAATATTATCGGGGAGGGGGTATATCGACCCCCCCTCGTGTTGAAGTTATCGGGAGGG
>NC_041382.1:778355095-778356105 GCF_002162155.2 Triticum dicoccoides
GGGAGGGGGTATATCGACCCCCCCCCCCACGTGTTGAAGTTATCGGGAGGGGTATATCAACGACGACAGACCCGATAAAACATAAGAAAACGAAGAAGAAATAGAAAGAGGAGAAGAAGAAAGGAATAGAGGAGAAGATCAAAGAAGAAAAGAAGAAAAAAAGAGGAGAAGAAGAAAGGAATAGAGGAGAAGAAGAAAAAATAGAAACTTTTTTCTATTTTTTCTTCTTCTCCTCTATTCCTTTCTTCTGCTCCTCTATTTTTCCTTCTTTTTTCCTATTCTTATTTATTTCTCCTCTTCTTCCTCTCCTCTTATTCTTTCTTCCTCTTCTTATTTTCTTTTTTCCTATCCTTCTTTTTCTTCTTCTTCCTTCTTAATATCACTTAGCAACTTTTGCAACTATAGGGAGGGGTGCTCCCGTGGTCTAAAATCTGTCTATGCGCGATAGAAAATTCTGAAAAAATACATCTATGATCCCTCGACATCCCCGCCTCTCTCATGAACAAAAAAAATCTGTGAATAAAAAAACATCATGTTCTATGAACAAAAAACATCATATTTCATCCACATCCGTGCATACATCATATATGTGATCATCTATGAAAAAAACATCATATTCTATAAAAAATCATAACATATATATATATGAACAAAAACAATTATGATAACAAGCATATATATCATCATATATATAAAAACAAGCTTATATATGAAAAAACAAGCATATATATGAAAAAAACAAGCATATATATGAAAAAAATGCTAGGGAGGGCGCCGGCCGGACCAAGGTTAGGAGGACCCCGGGGTCGGCGGCAAGGATGGCGACGGGGCAGTGGGCGCGCGCTCGGGTAGGGGGCGACAGCGACGAAGGGCGAGGCAGTGCGACGGTGCGACGATGGGATCGGGGCAGGGTGCGGGCGACAGCGAGGGCGTGGGCAACGGCGGGCGACGGGGCAGGGGCATGGGCGACGACGAGGGCGTGGGCAACGGCGAGGGCGCGGGCGCGCGTC
>NC_041382.1:778356507-778358582 GCF_002162155.2 Triticum dicoccoides
AGGGGGGCATTGGTCTCGGTTGGTGCCACGAACCGGGACCAATGCCACCCTTTAGTCCCGGTTGGTGCCACCAACCGGGACCAAAGGCCTTGCGCTGGCGCTGTGCGGTGGGAAGTTTAGTCCCACCTCGCTAGCTGAGAGAGCTCAACACCTGTTTATAAGCTGCGTTGCGGCTCAGGTGCTGAGCTCCTCTCTAATATGCAGGCAGTACTTTCCTACCTTGTCACTGCCTTGTTGGGCCTATTGGGCCTGCGGGCCTACATCCTGGCCCATCTACAGATGGGTTTCTAGTCGTATGCAGGCCGTGTGGCCCAATAGGTGGCATTTTTATTTTTTCTAGTATTTGTTTTGTTTTTTGAATTATTTCTTTTCTTTTGATTCTTGCTTTATTTTTTTTATTCTTTTTGCTTTTAGTTTTAGAAATATAAACTTTCTGTTAGTGCCATTAGTTTTCAAATTTGAATAGTTAAAATTTGAATTCTTTGAAATTTATGTGAATCACAAGTTTGTGATTAACTATACTAGAAAAATAGTTTTTTCCAGTTTTTTGTTTTGTTTTCTGCATTATTTATTTTCTTTTGTTTTTTGCTTTATTTTTTAATTCCTTTTGCTTTTAGGTCAGCAAAATTATAAACTTTCTGTTAGTGCCATTAGTTTTAGAAAAATTATAAACTTTTTGTTAGTGCCATTAGTTTTCAAATTTGAATAGTTAAAATTTGAATTCTTTGAAATTTGTGTGAATCACAATTTTGTGATTAACTTTACTATAAAAATAGTTTTTTCCCTGTTTTTTATTTGTTTTTTTGCATTACTTATTTTCTTTTGTTTTTTGCTTTATTTTTTAATTCTTTTTGCTTTTGGGTTAGCAAAATTATAAACTTTCCGTTAGTGCCATTAGTTTTAGAAAAATTATAAACTTTCTGTTAGTGCCATTAGTTTTCAAATTTGAATAGTTAAAATTTGAATTCTTTGAAATTTGTGTGAATCACAAGTTTGTGATTAACTTACTAAAAAGGTGAGAATAGATGCGCTTATAGAGAAAATTCAACCTAAATTCATAGTAAATTTCTATGAATTTCAGAGAAATTCACTCTAAATTTAGGTTAAACTTTTCTCTATTAGGGCATCTATTTTCACTTTGAGAGGAGCTCAACAAGGCAGAGAGGGAAGGGCTTATAAACCGGTGTGAGCCCCCTTCGGTTGGAGAGGTGGGACTAAACTCTGCCCGCAAGAAGGACCAACCCTTTAGTGCCGGTTTGTGGCACAAACCTGGACTAATGGTCATGGGCCAGGGCGAGGAGCATTGGTCCTGGTTGGTGCCATGAACCAGGACCAATGCCCCCTTTAGTACCGGTTGGTGGCACCAATCGGGACCAAAGGCCTTGCGCTGCTCGCGGCTAAAAGTTTAGTCCCACCTCGCTAGTTGAGAGGGGCTCGGAGTGGTTTATAAGCCCCACTGCGGCTGCCCTCTCAAGCTCCTCTCAAATGCAGGCTTACGGGCCTAATCTCACACTATGCTGTCTGTGGGCCTATTGGGCCTTCTGCGGGCCTGAATCCTGGCCCAGGTTGGGTTTCTAGTCATATTTAGGCCGTGGTGGCCCAATAGGTGGCAGTTTTTTTATTTTTTTCCAGTTTTTTGTTTTGTTTTTTGCATTATTTATTTTCTTTTGTTTCTTGCTTTATTTTTTTAATTCTTTTTGCTTTTAGGTCAGAAAAATTGTAAACTTTCTGTTAGTGCCATTAGTTTTCAAATTTGAATAGTTAAAATTTGAATTCTTTGAAATTTGTGTGAATCACAAGTTTGTGATTAACTTTACTATAAAAATAGATTTTTTCCATTTTTTTGTTTTGTTTTTTGCATTATTTATTTTCTTTTCTTTTTGCTTTTTTTTAATTTTTTTGCTTTTAGGTCAGCAAAATTATAAACTTTGTGTTAGTGTCATTAGTTTTATCAAAATTATAAACTTTCTGTTAGTGCCATTAGTTTTCAAATTTGAATAGTTAAAATTTGAATTCTTTGAAATTTGTGTGAATCACAAGTTTGTGGTTAACTTTACTTTTTCCAGTTTTTTTGT
>NC_041382.1:778359094-778411812 GCF_002162155.2 Triticum dicoccoides
GTTTTTTGCATTATTTATTTTCTTTTGTTTTTTTGTTTTTTTAATTCTTTTTGCTTTTAGGTCAGCAAAATTATAAACTTTCTGATAGTGCCATTAGTTTTAGAAAAATTATAAACTTTCTGTTAGTGCCATTAGTTTTCAAATTTGAATAGTTAAAATTTGAATTATTTGAAATTTGTGTGAATCACGAGTTTGTGATTAACTTTACTATAAAAATAGTTTTTTCCCAGTTTTTTGTTTTGTTTTTTGCATTATTTATTTTCTTTTGTTTTTTCTTTATTTTTTAATTCTTTTTGCTTTTAGGTCAGAAAAATTATAAACTTCTGTTAGTGCCATTACTTTTAGAAAAAATTATAAACTTTCTGTTAGTGCCATTAGTTTTCAAATTGGAATAGTTAAAATTTGAATAATGGTATTACGAGGGCCGAACCATAAGACATTAAAGCATTTCAAATGAACTCTGAAAAAGTTGAAAGTTGGCATGGTATCATAATTTCACCCACATAGCATGTGCATGTACAAAACGGACAATGGTATCATACTCGTCTGTTACAAAGTTGGCATGGTATCATCATAATAGTTGCGGGAGAAAGTCTTCACTTTTTCTTCGCTTGTGTCATTTGCTTATTGCGCCGTAACCATGGATAATCTTCATCGTTTATCAGGATGCTTGGGTCAGCCTTGACTTTGAAGGGAGGAATTTCATGAAACTTTTCATAATCTTCAGACATGTCTGTCTTGCCCTCCACTCCCACGATGTCCCTTTTTCCTGAAAGAACTATGTGGCGCTTTGGCTCATCGTATGATGTATTCGCTTCCTTATCTTTTCTTTTTCTCGGTTTGGTAGACATGTCCTTCACATAGATAACCTGTGCCACATCATTGGCTAGGACGA
Organism: Triticum dicoccoides; assembly: GCF_002162155.2. Classification (NCBI taxonomy): domain Eukaryota; kingdom Viridiplantae; phylum Streptophyta; class Magnoliopsida; order Poales; family Poaceae; genus Triticum; species Triticum dicoccoides. The sequence goes on from NC_041382.1 coordinate 778,359,990, forward strand.
ACGGTTCGTCTGCATACGCAAGATTGTTGAGATCCACCGTTGTCATTCCGTACTGTGGGTCTACCTGTACCCCGCCTCCTGACAGATTGACCCATTTGCACTTAAACAAAGGGACCTTAAAATCATGTCCATAGTCAAGTTCTCATATGTCCACTATGTAACCATAATATGTGTCATTTCCCCTCTCGGTTGCTGCATCAAAGCGGACACCGCTGTTTTGGTTGGTGCTCTTTTGATCTTGGGCGATCGTGTGAAATGTATTCCCATTTATCTCGTATCCTTTGTAAGTCAATACAGTCAAAGATGGTCCCCTGGACAACAAGTACATCTCATCACAAACAGTGTTGTCACCTCTGAGACGTGTTTCCAACCAACTGCTGAAAGTCCTGATGTGTTCACATGTAATCCAGTCGTCGCACTGCTCCGGGTGTTTGGAGCGCAGAATGTTCTTGTGTTCATCGACATACGGGGTCACCAAGGTAGAGTTCTGTAGAACTGTGTAGTGTGCTTGAGACCAAGAATATCCATCCCTGCATATTATTGAGGCCCCTCCCAGCGTGCCTTTTCCAGTCAGTCTCCCCTCATACCATGATTTAGGGAGACCTATCTTCTTTAGGCCAGGAATGAAGTCAACACAAAACCCAATGACATCCTCTATTTGATGGCCCATGGAGATGCTTCCTTCTGGCCTAGCACGGTTACAGACATATTTCTTTAGGACTCCCATGAACCTCTCAAAGGGGAACATATTGTGTAGAAATACGGGCCCCAGAATGACAATCTTGTCGACTAGATGAACTAGGACGTGCGTCATGATATTGAAGAAGGATGGTGGGAACACCAGCTCAAAACTGACAAGACATTGCGCCACATCACTCTTTAGCCTTGGTACGATTTCTGGATCGATCACCTTCTGAGATATTGCATTGAGGAATGCACATAGCTTCACAATGGCTAATCGGACGTTTTCCGGTGGAAGCCCCCTCAATGCAACCGGAAGCAATTGTGTCATAATCACGTGGCAGTCATGAGACTTCAGGTTCTGGAACTTTTTCTCTAGCATATTTATTATTCCATTTATATTCGACGAGAAACCAGTCGTGACCTTCATACTGAGCAGGCATTCAAAGAAGATTTCTTTATCTTCTTTCGTGAGAGCGTAGCTAGCAGGACCTTTATACTGCTTCAGAGGCATGCCGTCTTTTTCGTGCAAACATTGCAGGTCCTCCCGTGCCTCAGGTGTACTTTTGTCTTCCCATACACGCCCAAGAAGCCTAGCAGGTTCACGCAAATGTTATTCGTCACGTGCATCACGTCGATTGAAGAGCGGACCTCTAGGTCTTTCCAGTAGGGTAGGTCCCAAAATATAGATTTCTTTTTCCACATGGGTGCGTGTCCCTCAGCGTCATTCGGAACAGCTAGTCTGCCGGGACCCTTTCCAAAGATTACGTGTAAATCATTGACCATAGCAAGTACGTGATCACCGGTACGCATGGCGGGCTTCTTCCGGTGATCTGCCTCGCCTTTGAAATGCTTGCCTTTCTTTAGACATTGATGGTTGGTCGGAAGAAATCGACGATGGCTCAGGTACACATTCTTCCTGCATTTGTCCAGGTATATACTTTCAGTTTCTTCTAAACAGTGCATGCATGCGTGGTATCCCTTGCTTGCATGTCCTGAAAGGTTACTGAGAGCGGGCCAATCGTTGATGGTTACAAACAGCAACGCGTGCAGGTTAAATTCCTCCTGTTTGTGCTCATCCCACGTACGTACACCGTTTCCATTCCAAAGCTATAGAAGTTCTTCAACTAATGGCCTTAGGAACACATCAATGTCGTTGCCGGGTTGCTTAGGGCCTTGGATGAGAATTGGCATCATAATGAACTTCCGCTTCATGCACATCCAAGGAGGAAGGTTATACATACATAGAGTAACGGGCCAGGTGCTGTGATTGCTGATCTGCTCCCCGAAAGGATTAATGCCATCTGCGTTTAAACCAAACCATACGTTCCTTGGGTCACTTGCAAACTCATGCCAGTACTTTCTCTCGATTTTTCTCCACTGCGACCCGTCAGCGGGTGCTCTCAACTTCCTGTCTTTCTTACGGTCCTCACTGTGCCATCGCATCATATTGGCATGTTGTTCGTTTCTGAACAGACGTTTCAACCGTGGTATTATAGGAGCATACCACATCACCTTCGTAGGAACCCTCTTCCGTGGGGGCTCGCTGTCAACATCACCAGGGTCATCTCGTCTGATCTTATACCGCAATGCACCGCGTACCGGGCATGCGTTCACATCCTTGTACGCACCGCGGTAGAGGATGCAGTCATTAGGGCATGCATGTATCTTCTGCACCTCCAATCCTAGAGGGCATACGACCTTCTTTGCTGCGTATGTACTGTCAGGCAATTCGTTATCCTTTGGAAGCTTCTTCTTCAATGTTTTCAGTAGCTTCTCAAATCCTTTGGTCAGGCACAACATTTTCTGCCTTCCACTGCAGCAATTCCAATACGGTACCGAGCTTTGTGTTGCCATCTTCGCAATTGGGGTACAACCCTTTTTTGTGATCCTCTAACATGCGATCGAAATTCAGCTTCTCCTTTTGACTTTCGCATTGCGTCCTTGCATCGACAATGACCCGGCGGAGATCATCATCATCGGGCACATTGTCTGGTTCCTCATGATCTTCAGCAGCTTCCCCCGTTGCAGCATCATTGGGCACATCGTCTAGTTCCTCTAGATCTTCAGCAGCTTCCCCCGTTGCAGCATCACCGTATTCAGGGGGCACATAGTTGTCATTGTCCTCTTCTTCTTCACCGTCTTCCATCATAACCCATATTTCTCCATGCCTCGTCCAAACATTATAGTGTGGCATGAAACCATTGTAAAGCAGGTGGGTGTGAAGGATTTTCCGGTCAGAGTAAAACTTCGTATTCCCACATTTAGGGCATGGACAACACATAAAACCATTCTGCTTGTTTGCCTCAGCCACTTCGAGAAAATCACGCACGCCCTTAATGTACTCGGAGGTGTGTCTACCACCGTACATCCATTGCCGGTTCATCTACGTGCATTATATATAATTAAGTGTGTCAAAAACCATTACAGAACATCATGAATAGATAATTAAGTGACCAAATTAATAGAAGTTCATCATCACATTAAAACCAAAGTACATACATAGTTCTCATCTAACAACATATAGCTCTCCAGAGCATCTAATTAATTAAACCATACATTGAAACTATGTAAAACATTTCAATGCGAAAACAAATGCGATCATAATCGCAACCAACAGCATAATGATACCAAGCCTCGGTATGAATGGCATATTTTCTAATCTTTCTCATCTTCAACCGCATTGCATCCATCTTGATCTTGTGATCATCGACGACATCCGCAACATGCAACTCCAATATCATCTTCTCCTCCTCCTCAATTTTTTTATTTTTTCCTACAAGTAATTGTTTTCTTCTTCAACTAAATTTAACCTCTCGACAATAGGGTCGGTTGGAATTTTCGGTTCAACTACCTCCTAGATAAATAAAATCTATGTCATGTTGGTCGGCATAATTGTCATAAACAATAAATGAACCAAATAGTTATAAAAAGATAACATATACCACATCCGAATCATAGCCAGGACGGGGGCCGACGGGGGAGATACCAAAACCATCGCACTATATAATAACAAGCAATAATAAAAGTAAGAAAATTAGACAAGTATCTATCTAGCTAAAGTAAGATTTTTTTTCTTTCAGAAAGAAGATAAGAACAAGAGGCTCACCACGGTGGTCCGGCGAGGAGATCGGTGCGGGCCATCCACGGCGGTGAAGACGGGAGTGGGACGTGACGGGCAGCTAAACCTAGACAAATCTCGAGGAAAATGGAGCTTTGAGGTCGAGCTTCGAGAGGAGAAAGCTTAACTAGTGTGGCTCGGGCATTTCATCGAACACCTCATGTGCATAGGAGGTGAGCTAGAGCACCACAAAGCTCTCCCCTCGCCGGCCAGAAAAAACAGAGCAGTGTGGAGTGCTCTGCTCGCCGGCGAGTGGGTATATATAGGCACCTCATTGGTCATGGTTCGTGGCATGAACCGGTACCAAAGGGAAGCCTGTGGTCCCGGTTCAAGCCACCAACCGGGACCAATGGTGGTGGGCCAGGAGCGAGGCCCATTGGTCCCGGTTCGTCCCACCAACCGGGACCAAAGGGGCATGACGAACCGGGACCAATGCCCCCACGAGGCCCGGCAGGCCCTTGGCCTCATGAACCAGGACAGATGGCCCCATGGGTCCCAGTTCTGGTCTGAACCGGGACTAATGGGCCACCTTGGCCTGGACCAAAGCCCTGTTTTCTACTAGTGACATGTTCATGTTACTACTTTATGTTATTGTCTCTATAGTGGAGAGTAACATATATGTGGTAACATGCAACACTTTATTTATTAGGCTATAGACACATCTTGTCTTGATATGTGTCATGTTACTCATACTAGTAGTAACTAGCTATGTTACCACTTTCCTCTTTTTCTTCATTTATTGCTTGCCACATCATCTATTTTATCCAGATATGTGTGATGTTATTATCTATGTTACTCCCACTGTAGGTAGTCTAAGGTAGCGAAGAAGATGAGGGATTGGGACGGGAAACATCGGTAGTAGATGGTTGCAACTTGCAACGCAATATGTGCGCTGGTTCAAACATTAATGGCATGTGATATAAATGGGCCAACTTGTTACCGCTGGAAACAAAATGCAAGAGGGTGCATGCTGCGTACAAATGGAAATCAAAGGCATGATGTGGCACATCCAGATGTTTAGAGTTGAACAATTGTTTTCATGGTGATGATGTGGGGTCATTAGGATCAGTTTTAGCTGAGGTGGCACATCGCTGATGTGGACAATGTGCATGGTGAGAGAATAGGGAGTAGTGGGGAGCAACTTCTTAAGAATCGTAGATGCCATAGTCTTAATGATAAAAAATGCCATCATCACAATAATAAAAAAGACATGCTATGATGACCCACAAGTATAGGGAATCTATCGTAGTCCTTTCGATAAGTAGAGTGTCGAACCCAACGAGGAGCAGAAGGAAATGATAAGCGGTTTTCAGCAAGGTATTCTCTGCAAGTACTGAAATAAGTGGTAACAGATAGTTTTGTGATAAGGTAAATTGTAACGAGCAACAAGTAACAAAAGTAAATAAGGTGCAGCAAGGTGGCCCAATCCTTTTTGTAGCAAAGGACAAGCCGGACAAATTCTTGTATAAGGAAAAGAGCTCCCGAGGACACATGGGAATATCATCAAGCTAGTTTTCATCACGCTCATATGATTCGCATTTGGTACTTTGATAATTTGATATGTGGGTGGACCGGTGCTTGGGTGATGTTCTTACTTGAACAAGCATCCCACTTATGATTAACCTCTATTGCAAGCATCCGCAACTACAACAAAAGTATTAAGGTAAACCTAACCATATCATGAAACATATGGATCCAAATCAGCCCCTTACGAAGCAACGCATAAACTAGGGTTTAAGCTTCTGTCACTCTAGCAACCCATCATCTACTTATTACTTCCCAATGCCTTCCTCTAGGCCCAAATAATGGTGAAGTGTTATGTAGTCGACGTTCAGATAACACCACTAGAGGTTAGACAACATACATCTCATCAAAATATCGAACGAATACCAAATTCACATGACTACTAATAGCAAGACTTCTCCCGTGTCCTCAGGAACAAACGTAACTACTCACAAAGCATATTCATGTTCATAATCAGAGGGGTAATAGTATGCATAAAGGATCTGAACATATGATCTTCCACCAAGTAAACCAACTAGCATCAACTACAAGGAGTAATCAACACTACTAGCAACCTACTAGCACCAATCCCGGACTTAGAGACAAGAAATGGATACAAGAGATGAACTAGGGTTTGGAGATGAGATGGTGCAGGTGAAGATGTTGATGGAGATTGCCCTCTCCCGATGAGAGGAGTGTTCGTGATGACGATGGTGATGATTTCCCCCTCCCGAAGGGAAGTGTCCCCGGCAGAACAGCTCTGCCGGAGCCCTAGATTGGTTCCGCCAAGGTTCCGCCTCGTGGCGGCGGAGTCTCGTCCTGAAAGGTTGCTTATGCTTTTTTTCTCATCGAAAGACTTCATATAGGAGAAGATGGGCGTCGGAGAGCCACCAGGGGGCCCACGAGCACCCTCGTGAGCAGAGTGTGGGCCCCCTGGCCTTCATCTTTGGCGATGATTTTTCTTTATTTATTTTAAGATATTCCGTGGAGTTTCAGGACTTTTGGAGTTGCGCAGAATAGGTCTCCAATATTTGCTCCTTTTCCAGCCAGAATTCCAGTTGCCGGCATTCCACCTCTTCATGGTAAACCTTGTAAAATAAGAGAGAATAGCCATAAGTATTGTGACATAACGTGAAATAACAGCCCATAATACAATAAATATTAACATAAAAGCATGACGCAAAATGGACGTATCAACTCCCCCAAGCTTAGACCTCACTTGTCCTCAAGCGAAAAGCCGATAACAATAAATATGTCCTCATGTTTAGAGGTAGAGGCGTCGATAAAAATAAAATACGGACATGAAGGCATCATGATTGTTTCATAACAACAACATATATAGATTTGTCATATGATTACTTATGTTCAAGTGATGATCTTTTCACAATGCAAAAGTATGAATCAGAAACCTTATTAGGCGCTAACAAATTATAACCTCAGTCATTGAAGCAATTGCAATTTATCATAACATCGGAAGGATTCTATGTCAGAGCTTAAATGCAAGTCCACATACTCAACTATCACTTAGTCCTTCATAATTTCTAACACTCACGCAATACTTGTGGTTATGAAGTTTCAATCAGACACAGAGAAAGATTGGGGCTTATAATGTTGCCTCCAAACTTATTCACCTTTGGGTGATGTCAACAATAATAGTTCATGCTAACGTACATCCAATTGGATATATATATATATCAGGATCACCCCACCATGAAGTGCTTGCCAAAGGATAAAATGAAAAAGGGAAAGGTGAAGATTACCTTGACTCTTGCATAAGATAGAGGATAATAATATAAGATAGGCCCTTCGCAGAGGGAAGCAGAGGTTGCCATGCGCTTTTATGGTTGGATGCACAAAATCTTAATGCAAAAGAACGTCACTTTATATTGCCCCTTGTATGTGAACCTTTATTATGCAGTCCGTCGCTTTTATTGCGTCCACAACAAGTTCGTACAAAGCTTATTTCTCTGCACTAATAAGTCATGCATATTTAAAGAGCAATTTTTATTGCTTGCACCGATGACAACTTACTTGAAGGATCTTACTCAATCCATAGGTAGATATGGTGGACTCTCATGGCTAAACTGGTTTAAGGGTATTTGGAAGCACAAGTAGTATCTCTACTTGGTGCTGAGAATTTGGCTAGCATGAGGGGGGAAGGCAAGCTCAACATGTTTGAATGATCCATGACAATATAGTTTAACTGAGATGCGAGAAAACATAACCCATTACGTTGTCTTCCTTGTCCAACATCAACTCTTTAGCATGTCATACTTAATGAGTGCTCCCAATTATGAAAGATGTCAATGATAGTATATCTATATGTGAAACCTCTCTCTCCTTATTACTTCCTATTAATTGCCACGATGACTAAAGCTATATTTGCCAACTCCTAATAACTTTTTAATCATCATACTCTTTCTATGTGAAGTCATTACTCTCAATAAGATCAATATGAACTCTTTGTTTCTTTTTATTCTTTCTTTTATTCACTCAAGATCATGGTAAAATAATCAAGCCCTTGACTCAACACTAATCTTTATTATATATAGCTCACGGACTAGATTGCATAGAGGGATCATAAAGCAAACTTCAAAACTAGATCATGTCGTGACTTTATTCTACTAAATCAAGATACTACTAATAGGATCGAACTAAGAAAAAGGTAAAGATAGGAGTTGTGATGGTGATACGATACCGGGGCACCTCCCCCAAGCTTGGCAGTTGCCAAGGGGAGTGCCCATACCCATGTGATGAGGTCCCCTTCTTTATTGTTGGAGGTGGAGGTGTTGTTGATGACGCAAGCTTGTCGTCCCCTTCCATGGCATAGGCTCACCCTCATAGAAGGATGATCGAGTCTCCGGAATTCTCAAATCTGCAACGGAAACAACTCAAAACGAAAACAGGGGATATTTGCGTGATACGGGGGTCAAAACCTTCGGGAGAATATATAATGAATTTTTACCGACCAAAATACGTATCATGCAGGAAAATGGAGTCCGGAGGGCACACGAGGTGCTCATGAGGTAGGGGGGCGCGCCCAGGGGGGTAGGGCGCGCCCTCCACCCTCATGGAGGGCTCGTGTCCTCCCTGGACTGCTACCTATTTTTCTATTTTTCTAAATATTCCAAAACGGAGAAATATTGCCTTAAAATTTGTTTTGGAGTCGGTTTACTTACCGTACCACATACCTATTCCTTTTCGGAGTCTGGAACGTTTAGGAAAGTGTCCCTTATGTAATCCTCCGGGGTTACGGTTTCAATAACATTGGTTTCAACATTTATAGGATTACCTGAGATATAGTGCTTGATTCTTTGACCGTTTACCACCTTCAGATTTGTGCCTTTGAAATTGTTGATTTTTATGGCACCGGAACGATAGACCTCCTCGATAACGTAGGGACCTTCCCATTTAGAGAGAAGTTTTCCTGCAAAAAATCTTAAACGGGAGTTGTATAGCAATACATAATCGCCTACATTAAACTCACGCTTTTGTATCCTTTTGTCATGCCATCTTTTAACTTTTTCTTCAAACAACTTGGCATTTTCAAAGGCTTGGGTTCTCCATTCATCAAGTGAGCTAATATCAAATAACCTCTTCTCACCGGCAAGTTTGAAATCATAGTTAAGCTCTTTAATAGCCCAATATGCCTTATGTTCTAGTTCGAGAGGTAAGTGACATGCTTTTCCATAAACCATTTTATACGGAGACATACCCATAGGATTCTTATATGCAGTTCTATATGCCCATAATGCATCATCAAGTTTCTTGGACCAATTCTTTCTAGACCTATTAACAGTCTTTTGCAACATTAATTTGAGCTCTCTATTACTCAATTCTACTTGACCACTAGACTGTGGGTGATAAGGAGATGCAATTCTATGATTAACGTCATATTTGGCAAGCATTTTACGGAAAGCACCATGAATAAAGTGTGAACCACCATCAGTCATTAAATATCTAGGGACTCCAAACCTCGGAAAAATGACTTCCTTAAGCATTTTAATAGAAGTGTTATGATCAGCACTACTAGTTGGAATAGCTTCTACCCACATAGTAACGTAATCAACAGCAACTAAAATATGAGTGTATCCATTCGAGGCAGGAAAAGGTCCCATATAATCAAAGCCCCAAACATCAAATGGTTCAATAACAAGTGAATAATTCATAGGCATTTCTTGACGTCTACTAATATTACCAATTCTTTGACATTCATCACAAGATAAAACAAACTTACGGGCATCCTTGAAGAGAGTAGGCCAATAAAAACCAGATTGCAATACCTTATGTGCAGTTCTATCTCCAGCGTGGTGTCCTCCATAAGCTTCAGAGTGACACTTGTGTAGGATCTGTTCCTGTTCATGCTCAGGTACACAACGTCTAATAACACCATCTACTCCTTCTTTATAAAGATGTGGGTCATCCCAAAAGTAATGTCTCAAATCATAAAAGAACTTTTTCTTTTGTTGGTATGTGAAGCTAGGTGGTATAAATTTAGCAACAATATAATTAGCATAATCAGCATACCATGGAGTGCTACGAGAAGTGCTTATGACATTTAATTGTTCATCAGGAAAGCTATCATCAATAGGTAGTGGGTCATCAAGAACATTCTCTAACCTAGATAAGTTGTCTGCAACTGGGTTCTCAGCTCCTTTACTATCAACAATATGCAAATCAAATTCTTGCAGCAAGAGAACCCATCTAATAAGTCTAGGTTTAGCATCTTTCTTTTCCATAAGATATTTAATAGCAGCATGATCAGTGTGAATAGTTACTTTAGAATCAACAATATAGGGTCTGAATTTATCACAAGCAAACACAACAGCTAAAAGTTCCTTTTCGGTAGTAGCATAATTTCTTTGAGCATTGTCTAGAGTCTTACTAGCATAATGGATAACATTTAATTTCTTATCAACTCTTTGCCCTAGAACAGCACCTACAGCATAATCACTAGCATCACACATAATTTCAAAGGGTAAATTCCAATCAGGTGGCTGAACAATAGGTGCAGAGACTAATGCTTTCTTAAGTATTTCAAATGCTTCTACACAATCATCATCAAAGACAAATGGTATATCTTTTTGTAATAAATTAGTCAGAGGCCGAGAAATTTTTGAGAAGTCCTTAATGAACCTCCTATAAAATCCGGCGTGACCAAGGAAACTTCTTATACCTTTGATGTCCTTGGGACATGGCATCTTTTCAATAGCATCAACCTTGGCTTTATCAACTTCAATACCTCTTTCAGAAACTTTGTGCCCCAAGACAATACTTTCATTAACCATAAAGTGGCACTTTTCCCAATTCAAGACAAGATTAGTTTCTTCATATCTCTGCAAAACTCGATCAAGATTGCTCAAGAAATCATCAAAAGAGGAACCATAGACGGAAAAGTGGTCCATGAAAACCTCACAAATCTTTTCACAAAAATCAGAGAATATATCCATCATGCATCTTTGAAAGGTAGCAGGTGCGTTACATAAACCAAAAGGCATACGTCTATAAGCAAAAGTACCAAAAGGGCATGTAAAAGTAGTCTTTGATTGATCTTTAGTCGATACAGGTATTTGAAAGAAACCAGAGTAACCATCTAGAAAGCAATAATGTATATGTTTGCATAATCTTTCTAGCATTTGATCAATAAAAGGTAAGGGGTAATGATCTTTCTTAGTGGCTTTATTTAATTTGCGAGAATCAATTACCATCCTATAACCTGTAATAATGCTTTGAGGAATCAATTCATCTTTATCATTAGGGACAACAGTAATACCTCCCTTCTTAGGGACACAATGGACAGGACTTACCCACTGACTATCAGCAACGGGATAAATTATATCTGCCTCTAGAAGCTTGAGTATTTCCTTCCTTACCACTTCTTTCATTTTAGGATTCAAACATCGTTGAGGATCACATACTGGTTTAGCATCCGCTTCCAAATTTATTTTATGCTGACATAGAGTGGGACTAATGCCCTTAAGATCATCTAGAGTATATCCAATAGCGGCACAGTGCTTCTTCAGAGTTTTCAATAATCTTTCTTCTTCATGCTCTGAAAGGTTAGCACTAATAATAACAGGATATATTTTCTTTTCATCAAGATAAGCATACTTAAGATTATTAGGCAACGGTTTAAGCTCAAAAACGGGATCACCCTTGGGTGGAGGAGGATCCCCTAGGATTTCAACAGGCAAATTGTGTTTCAGAATAGGTTCCTGTTTAAAGAATATTTCATCTATTTCCTTTCTTTCATTCATAAACATATCATTTTCATGGCCTAGCAAATAGTGTTCTAAAGGATCACTAGGAGGTACAGCAACAGAAGCAAGACCAATAATTTCATCCTTACTAGACAATTCTTCCTCACGATGTTGTTTACTGAATTTAGAGAAATTAAACTCATGAACCATATCATCCAAGTCAACAGTAACAACATTCTTTTTGCAGTCTATCATAGCATTAACAGTATTCAAGAAGGGTCTACCAAAAATAATGGGACAAAAGCTATCTTGTGGAGAACCAAGAACAAGAAATTCAGCGGGATATTTGATTTTCCCACACAAGACTTCAACATCTCTAACAATTCCCATTGCAGATATAGTATCTCTATTGGCAAGTTTAATTGTAAAATCAATATCTTCTAACTCAGCGGGTGCGATATCATGCATAATTTCTTTATATAAGTCAATGGGTATAACACTAGCACTAGCACCCATATCACATAGGCCATGATAACAATGATCTCCTATTTTAACAGAAATAACAGGCACGCCTACCACAGGTCTATGTTTATCTCTATCACAGGGTTTAGCAATTCTAGCAGTTTCACCAGAGAGTTCAATGACATGCCCATCAATATTATCAGACAAGAGATCTTTAACAATAGCAATATTAGGTTCTACTTTGACTTGCTCAGGAGGTGTATAAGTTCTAGTATTGCTTTTACGAACAACTGTCACGCCCCAAAACATGGTTCGGACGTAACAGCCGCCACGCGTTTATAAACAAAAGATTATAAACGTGTGAGGCCTAAACTAAAACTTTTCACAATAATACACATAATAAGCATGTATTCTTTATTATGGGGATACATAGTTCTTGCTGAAAATAAACTTCTAAAGTACTTCAATTTATTCCCTCCCGGCGCGTGCTACGCCTACTGCTCAAAGCCAAGCTCAGGATCATTACCACTTTGGGCTGCAAAAATAGAAATTAAGCAAGGGTGAGTATGATGATTCATACCTAGCAAGTAGCATTTATTTAAGGGTACAAAAGGAGAAAGTGTTATGGATATCACAACGGTGTAATTCAGTTTCAAGGAAATGATACGATAGCAATCGACAGATTTAGCGGCGGAAAATAAAGTAGTGCAAAAGGCTGAATTAAAAGATGATATTAAACAGAGTTCAACGGAATACTGGAAATATTTATAGCGGTGTATAGGGAAAAATATTGGTATCACACGTGACCAGCAAGGTTCCCTACCCGGGACTCACAGGGGTGAATATTCACACTTTTACACTCTTAAGAGGGGTACTCCGACATCGACAGTCTCGACCAGAACTACGTGGGTTCTACAAGAGCAGAGCCCTTCGACCCCCTGAGGCACGACAACTTGACTTACAAGTATGGGTCGTTCCCAAGGATCCATCACCGATACCCTGTTCGGAACAAGTGTCGCCCCCAGTGGAGAACTCAGACAGCCCATACCTGAACCGTGACCGGTACAATATGTTTGCGGTCGTGACACCAATATAGACAATATGTGAATATGGAAATAAGGAGGTCAGTGGTATGATGAAAATTATGTAGTAATCCTCGCGTCTCCATGTAAGCCCAAATAATCATGATGATTACTTGCTCACCGGAACATATTTCTCTTCAATAGTACCGTGGCCAACGAACAGAGGATAGTTGCAGAAGAACTCATATATCACGGTACGGTGGCTAGCAAAATAAATACTAGCAGCAGTATATCTCTAGATCAGTGTAACAGTGTGCAAGTCGCAGGACCAAGCACAGCAACGGAATATGAACAGAGGAACTCCTAGTTGCCTGACAGCAGTACCCGCCTACCACGCGGTCGCTAGGAACAACACCAGCGAGAGCTCCAACTTCTTCTTCCAGCAGACGACTCTGACTAGTGTGTCAATGGTCCTACGCTACAGCACCCGGTCGCCTTATATACTGGTAACAAGTGAGTAGCTCCTTGTGAACACATTAATCGTCGTCCAGCTGCCGCCGTAACTCCTGCTTGCTCCAAAGGATAAGCTAGTGCCCCTTTGCTTCACCTAATGGCTGGTTCGATGCACCTACTAGCTCATGCATGCGTATGTTTCTAACCAGAGCAATGACACGTACATTCTATCTCTCAAGGAAAAGACACGTAGCCATGCAACAAGCCTTCTCATCGCTGCATGCAAAAATATCTACTGCCCTAGACGGTGGTACGGTGTAATCCAAGAGCTAGCTGGCCTGTGAGAAGAAAATACAGCTAACCTTACTGAGCTAGTCGGCAGGCTACGTACATGCATTACGGCAACAGTGACTAGATGGATGCATGCAGTGCGTTGAGTACAGACCATGGATGTGGTGCATGCCATGCATTGATGCATGCATGTAAGTGTACGTGGATTGCTCAAGCAAATGCAATACTCCACCATCTTCTAATACAAAGAAAATCTACTAATGATTGGGATGCACCTATTGGTCTTAAGATATTTATCTCCAAAATTATTTATAAATACTAGCATGCCTGAGTTATTAGAAAAATGATAGTTAAGCAAAATTTAATTCTAAATGACAATCGATGCATTTTAATTATCCTTAAGTAACACACGGGTGTTACACCCTCCCCGCCTTATAAAAATTTCGTCCTCGAAATTCAATTACCGGTCGATAGAAGATGCGTAAAGTTTTTGTGAAGTTCGTCTTCTTTTTCCCATGTCGCCTCGTCCTCATTGTGGTTACTCCACTGGACTTTGACAAATCAGATAGTCCTTTTTCTGATTACTCGATCTTTGACATCTAGTATTCTCAGGGGGTACTCCTCGTATGATAGGTCTGGTCTCAGTTCCACGATTGGTAGTTGTGTTGCTTCTGGCAGTGTCTCGCATTTCTTCAGTGTGGATACATGAAAAACATTATGTACCCCTGACAAGTTTGGAGGCAGCTCTAATCGGTAGGCTACTGGTCCAACTCTGCCAATAATTTGAAAAGGTCCTACATACCTTGGACTCAACTTTCCTTTCAAACCAAAACATCTCGTACCTTTTCGAGGTGAAACCTTTAGGTATACTAGATCTCCCTCTTGAAATTCAACTTCCCTCCGTTTGGTGTCTGCTTGTTTCTTTTGACGGTTCTGTGCCGCCGTTAAATGCTCCCGAACTACTCGTAGTTTTTCCTCTGCCTGTTGAACTAATTCAGGGCCTATATACTTCCTCTCACCAATTTCTTCCCAGCATATAGGAGAACGACATCTCTTACCATACAAAGCTTCATACGGAGCCATCTTTATACTGGATCGATAACTGTTGTTGTATGCAAATTTGACTAGAGGAAGGGACTCATCCCACTTTTCTTTGAAGTCCAACATGCTTGCTCGAAGCATATCTTCTAGTATTTGTATGACTCGCTCTGTTTGTCCATCAGACTGCGGATGATAGGTTGTACTAAAATTCAGTTTGGTCCCCAAGGTCTTATGTAAACTTCTCCAAAATCTTGAAACGAACCTTGGATCTTGATCTGAAGCAATATTTACAGGGACGCCATAGTTCGTAACTATCTCCCTAATATATAACCTTGTTAATTTTTCAAGGGTCATTGTTTTCTTGACTGGTATGAATTGTGCCACCATGGTCAATCTGTCTACTATAACCCATATAGAATCATATCCTGCGGAAGTTTTCGGCAATCCGGTAACAAAATCCATACTGATATCCTCCCATTTCCAACTAGGAATTCTTAGCGGTTGCAGGAGGCCTGGTGCTTTTTGATGGTCCACCTTTACCTGCTGACATATTGGACATTCCAGGACGAATCTTGCTATTTCTCTCTTCATATTTGGCCACCAAAAATTTCCTTTAATATCCCGATACATCTTTGTGCTACCAGGATGTACAGTGTATGGAGTGGTGTGAGCTTCTTGCATGATCTCCAATTTCAACTCTGCATTTTTAGGTACACAAATACGTTCTCTCAACCATATAGATCCATCCATCCGTATGTGAAATTCTGATGGCTTTCCTTGCTCTATGCTTTCTCGGAGACTAACAAGAAAAGGATCTTCCAGTTGCTTTATCCTAATTCTTTCTTGAAGATCAGGTTTGACCTGTAGTGCCATAATAGTGATCGATGGGTCACGTACATGCACCTCTATTCCCATCTTGTCTAAGTCCTCCAAAATCTTCCTTTGTGAGGTGATTAAAGATGCCACATTGCAATCAGATTTTCTGCTTAGCGCGTCAGCTACTGTGTTTGCTTTACCCGGATGGTAATTGATATTGACATCGTAGTCTTTAAATAGCTCGATCCATCTTCTCTGCCGCATATTTAATTCCTTTTGTGTGAAGATATATTTTAAACTCTTGTGGTCAGTAAAAATCTCACAGTGTTCTCCATACAAATAATGTCTCCATATTTTTAGAGCAAAGATTATAGCACCTAATTCCAGATCGTGTGTTGGATAATTTTTCTCATATGGTCTAAGTTGTCGAGAGGCATATGCGATTACCTTGTTGTTCTGCATGAGGACACAACCGAAACCAATTTTTGAAGCATCACAGAAAATAGTAAATCCAATCCCATTTATTGGTACTGCGAGAACTGGGGCAGACACTAGTCGACGTTTTAATTCTTGAAAACTTTCTTCGCACTTCTCGGTCTAGTCGAACTTTACTCCTTTGCGAGTGAGCTATGTCAGTGGCGCTGCAAGCTGAGCAAAACCTTCAATAAATCTCCGGTAATATCCGGCTAACCCAAGAAAACTTCTTATCTCAGCAATCGTGGTTGGTCTGTTCCAGTCCAACACTGCCTGAACTTTTGTTGGGTCTGCAGATATACCCTCTCCAGAAATAATGTGGCCTAGGAATGATACTTTGTCTAACCAAAAGTCGCACTTCTTGAGTTTAGCGTATAACCGGTGTTTCCTCAATGTTTGAAGTACTGCTCTCAAATGTTCGGCGTGTTCCTCTTCTGTCTTTGAATATATTAAAATATCATCAATAAATACCACAACAAACTAGTCCATGAATGGTCTGAATACACGATTCATTAAATCCATAAAAGCTGCGGGTGCATTTGTTAATCCAAACGGCATGACTATATATTCGTAGTGTCCGTATCTGGTGTGAAAAGCTGTCTTTGGAATATCTCCTTCTTTAATTTTTAGCTGGCGATACCCTGATTGCAAATCTATCTTTGAAAATACCCGCGAGCCTTGTAGCTGATCAAATAAATCATCGATCCTAGGCAAGGGATATTTATTCTTAATAGTTACCTTATTCAGCTCCCGATAATCAATACATAATCGCCAACTGCCATCTTTCTTCTTTACAAATAATACTGGAGCGCCCCATGGTGACATGCTTGGACGAATAAATCCCTTTTCTTCTAACTCTTTGATCTGTTGCTTGAGTTCTTTTAGTTCTGCTGGAGCCATTCTGTATGGGGTCTTTGAAATAGGATTAGTACCAGGGACTAGGTTTATGCTGAACTCAATCTCTCGGTCCGGTGGAATTCTAGGTAACTCTTTAGGAAATACATCAGGAAATTCTCTAACCACAGGAATATCCTCTATACATTTCTCCTTTATTTCCAAGTTCCTAACTTGTGTGTACCTTGTTTTCTTGTGGCTCCCTTGGTACACTATTTTCTGTTGACCAGGTACTTGAAGTATCACTTTCTTCCCATGGCAATCAATAGTTGCATGATTTTCAATCAACCAATCCATGCCTAGTATTATATCAAAATCATGCATATCTAGTACTATCAAATCTGCCCGAAGTTCATGTCCCCTTATAATAACCGGACAATTAGTGCATACCCTTCGAGTTATCATCTCAGCCATTGGAGACTCTACCACGATTTTTTTCTTTATAGGTGTACTTTCTATTCCATGGGTACCAATAAATTTAGAAGATATAAAAGAGTGGGTAGCACCAGAGTCAAACAAAACAACCGCATTATGAGAACATACTCGGAACGTACCTGTAACCACATTGCTATCATTGTCCACCTCATTTTGGGTAAAATGATTTACTTTAGCACGAACAGGCTGTTGCTTCCTTCCAGGATTGTTCGTGTACCGAGGAGCAATATTCGCCTTAGGAGGCGGTGCAGGTAGGTACAATGGTGTTTTTGGTGCAGGCAAAGCAAATGACTGATTATGAGTAAAATTCTTGTTCCGGCACTGACTGATAACATGTCCCTCCTTGCCGCATCCGAAGCATTTTCCCTGTCGCTGCTCACACTGGGAAGCCATATGATCTCCATGACAAATAACACATTTATTAACTATGGGCTGATATGTTGCTTGATTATTTGGGCGCCAATTTTGATGTGCCTTCCTTTGCATGTTTCCTTGACCACGGTCGTCGAACCTCATCTTTTTGTTTGGTTTCTCAACTTCAGCACGTTCTTCAAGGTATGCTTGTTCCACTGTAAGAGCCTTGTTAGCTATGTCACGAAATGATTTTAATTCAAATACCTCCACGCGCGCCTTGATGGGTTGACGTAAGCCTTGAGCGAACCTTCGCGCCTTTACTTCATCATTTTCAACGTACGCCATCGCATAACGGGCAAGTCTAGAAAAATTAATTTCATATTCTGCCACGCTTCTATCACCTTGCTTTAGATGTAGAAATCCAAGCTCCATTTTCCTCTGAACACTTTCAGGAAAATATTGTCTTTGAAATTCTTGCCTAAATATCGCCCAAGTAACCAAATAATTTTCTGGATATTTCTTTTTGTGCACATTCCACCAGTCAAAAGCTCCACCTTGTAACATAAACGTAGCTAGTGTCACCTTCTCTTACTCTGGACAGTGCCTTGCTTCAACTATTTTTTCTATCTCCGTTAACCAGTCATCTGCGTCCATAGGATTAGCACTGCCAAGAAAGGCAGGCGGCTTCAGTCGCATGAATTGGCGCAAGCTGTCCTGTGTCCCACCCTCATGAGAGTTCTCTCCTCGGGGTGACTGTTGTACTAACTGCTCCAAGATTACAGTCTGTCGCATTTGAGTTTGTTCCTAGCGGTTCAAAATCTCCAAGAGCAAATTACTTGGAGGAAGTTGATCTTCTGTGGTCCTTTGAGATCCACCGCTACCTCCAGCGTGGGTAGTAGAAAAATCTCCATGATCGTGGTTAGCCATCTATACAATCATGAAGGATGGAGAGCAAAATAAATAAATAAACTGCCACTCTTCATAGCATGCATCAGTACATAAAAGTTGATTTTACTATATAAGAGGGGTTGACACGTACAACCAAAATTTGCACAGCCTAACCTGACAGGAGTGCTAGTGTCAACATCAAGCTACATGCAAAGGCTAGTAAAAGTGGAAGCAACCTACTACTACTAGGGTTGCTACAGGAGGCAGACATCACATGCGAACTGGATAGGTCACACCATTACACACTAGATACTAGTAGCTCTGCCACTTCATTTATTTAAGCTAGTACGTACGACCACTCAAGTTGTACTATCGCCTGCTAGCTAGTATGTTGCATGCCCTTAGTTCTTTCCTTTCTCATCCTTCATTGCTACAAGCTGCTGATGGAGGCACCAGTTCTCTGCCTTCAAATCCATCATCTCACTCTCCTGTTTGTTGTTGACGTCTTCCAGCTCATCTCTTTCTTGCTTCAGCTTCTTGGTCTTGTGTCCCTCCTCCTCGATCCAGCGATCGCGGTCCTCCACCTCTATTTCATGGTCATGCTTTATTTCATAAAGTTGGGCCTGATGCTCCTGCTCTAACTCGTCTAGTTCTTGCTTCCTACGAACCTCATGGTACTGCTGGAGTTGTGCAATCTCCTCCTGGTGTTGCTGCTCAGAACGTGCCAAGTCCAGCAAAGTCTCCCAGTACTCATAGCTGTGCAAGTCCACTAGGCCAAAGTTCAGACTAAAGTAGAGTGATTTAAGCGCTTCACGAGCCGCCGAGCACCCAGCTTCATGATCATCCTCGCCATAGCCATAGAAGGTAGTGTATGCACCAGGGTCATGTGGAGTGACCTGCACGTGCACAGCTCCCTGGATTCCTCCATCCGAAAGAGCACTAGTAGAGATCACTGGTGGCTCTAGGTGAAAATGATCAGCTACCTCCTCGAGGATTTGCACAAAGTTAAGATGGAAGATGGTTGGGCCATCCATCCCTGATTCCAACCACACATATTAGCACTAACAAAATGCATGCATAAGAAGTGAAATACTAAATTTCATGACAGGACATATAATCAAATGAGCCACGTAAATGTTAGCTTCACATAAAATAAGCACAAAAAAGAGCGTTTCTAACTTACACGCACAAAATAATACCCTGGTTATTCCCCATTAGTTGCGACAGTTTTTAGTTTTATTTAACCTAAGCTATGATTACCACTTAAGTTTTCACGCCCCAAAACATGGTTCGGACGTAACAGCCGCCACGCGTTTATAAACAAAAGATTATAAACGTGTGAGGCCTAAACTAAAACTTTTCACAATAATACACATAATAAGCATGTATTCTTTATTCTGGGGATACATAGTTCTTGCTGAAAATAAACTTCTAAAGTACTTCAATTTATTCCCTCCCGGCGCGTGCTACGCCTACTGCTCAAAGCCAAGCTCAGGATCATTACCACTTTGGGCTGCAAAAATAGAAATTAAGCAAGGGTGAGTATGATGATTCATACCCAGCAAGTAGCATTTATTCAAGGGTACAAAAGGAGAAAGTGTTATGGATATCACAACGGTGTAATTCAGTTTCAAGGAAATGATACGACAGCAATGGACAGATTTAGCGGCGGAAAATAAAGTAGTGCAAAAGGCTGAATTAAAAGATGATATTAAATAGAGTTCAACGGAATACTGGAAATATTTATAGCGGTGTATAGGGAAAAATATTGGTATCACACGTGACCAGCAAGGTTCCCTACCCGGGACTCACAAGGGTGAATATTCACACTTTTACACTCTTAAGAGGGGTACTCCGACATCGACAGTCTCGACCAGAACTACGTGGGTTCTAGAAGAGCCGAGCCCTTCGACCCCCTGAGGCACGACAACTTGACTTACTAGTATGGGTCGTTCCCAAGGATCCATCACCGATACCCTGTTCGGAACAAGTGTCGCCCCCAGCGGAGAACTCAGACAGTCCCATACCTGAACCGTGACCGGTACAATATGTTTGCGGTCGTGACACCAATATAGACAATATGTGAATATGGAAATAAGGAGGTCAGTGGTATGATGATACTTATTTAGTAATCCTCACGTCTCCACGTAAGCCCAAATAATCATGACGATTACTTGCTCACCGGAACATATTTCTCTTCAACAGTACCGTGGCCAACGAACAGAGGATAGTTGCAGAAGAACTCATATATCACGGTACAGTGGCTAGCAAAAGAAATACTAGCAGCAGTATATCTCTAGATCAGTGTAACAGTGTGCAAGTCGCAGGACCAAGCACAGCAACGGAATATGAACAGAGGAACTGCTACTTGCCTGACAGCAGTACCCGTCTATCACGCGGTCGCTAGGAACAACACCAGCGAGAGCTCCAACTTCTTCTTCCAGCAGACAACTCTGACTAGTGTGTCAATGGTCCTACGCTACAGCACCTGGTCGCTTTATATTCTGGTAACAAGTGAGTAGCTCCTTGTGAACACATTAATCGTCGTCCAGCTTCCGCCGTAACTCCTGCTTGCTCCAAAGGATAAGCTAGTGCCCCTTTGCTTCACCTAATGGCTGGTTCGATGCACCTACTAGCTCATGCATGCATATGTTTCTAACCAGAGCAATGACACGTACATTCTATCTCTCAAGGAAAAGACACGTAGCCATGCAACAAGCCTTCTCATCGCTGCATGCAAAAATATCTACTGCCCTAGACGGTGATACAGTGTAATCCAAGAGCTAGCTGGCCTGTGAGAAGAAAATACAACTAACCTTATTGAGCTAGTCGGCAGGCTACGTACATGCATTATGGCAACGGTGACTAGATGGATGCATGCAGTGCGTTGAGTACAGACCATGGATGTGGTGCATGCCATGCATTGATGCATGCATGTAAGTGTACGTGGATTGCTCAAGCAAATGCAATACTCCACCATCTTCTAATACAAAGAAAATCTACTAATGATTGGGATGCACCTATTGGTCTTAAGATATTTATCTCCAAAATTATTTATAAATACTAGCATGCCTGAGTTATTAGAAAAATGATAGTTAAGCAAAATTTAATTCTAAATGACAATCGATGCATTTTAATTATCCTTAAGTAACACACGGGTGTTACAACAACAGTTGAAGCTTTAGCATGATCCTTTACTCTAGCAGGGAAAGGTGGTTTCTCAATATAAGAGGTGGGAACAATAGGATCATTATAAGTGATGGTCTTTTATTCAACTTTAATAGGTGCAGCTACTTTTACTTCTATGGGAGGATGATATTTAAACCACTTCTCCTTGGGGAGATCAACATAAGTAGCAAAAGATTCACAGAAAGAAGCTACTATCTCAGAGTCAAGTCCATATTTAGTGCTAAACTTACGGAAAATATCGGTATCCATAAAAGATTTAACACAATTAAACTTAGGTGTCATACCTGACTCCTTACCTTCGTCGAGGTCCCAATCTTCAGAGTTGCATTTAATTCTATCCAATAAATTCCATCTGAATTCAATAGACTTCATCATAAAAGAGCCAGCACAAGAAGTATCGAGCATTGTGCGATTGTTATCAGAAAGCCGAGCATAAAAATTCTGGAGAATTGTCAATTTTGAGAGCTCATGATTGGGGCATGAATATAACATTGATTTAAGACTCCCCCAAGCTTGAGCGATGCTTTCTCCTTCGCGAGGCCAAAAATTATATATATAATTGCGATCACGATGAACAACATGCATAGGGTAATACTTTTGATGAAATTCCAATTTCATTCTTTTATAGTTCCATGATCTCGTATCATCACATAGCCTATACCATGTCGATGCGTCTCCCTCCAAAGATAAAGGGAAAGCCTTCTTCTTAACAACATCATCGGGTATACCTACAAGCTTAAATAATCCACAAATATCATCCAAATAGCGTAGATGCTCGTCGGGATGCTTTGTCCCATCTCCTGTAAAAGTATTAGCCAGCAGTTTTTCCATAATACCCGAAGGAAATGCAAAAGGAGTTTCATTTTCAATAGGTTCAGTAGGTTGAGGAGCAACTCTTTGCTCTACTGGACGGGGTGAAGATACCCCGAACAAGCCCCTCAGAGATTCAGTTTCCATAGTAACAAGTGACAGAAAATTTCAGCACACTATATAAATTTTTCCTTACCAAATTCCACCTACCAAAGGCACTACACTCCCCGGCAACGGCGCCATAAAAGAGTCTTGATGACCCACAAGTATAGGGGATCTATCGTAGTCCTTTCGATAAGTAAGAGTGTCGAACCCAATGAGGAGCAGAAGGAAATGATAAGCGGTTTTCAGCAAGGTATTCTCTGCAAGTACTGAAATAAGTGGTAACAGATAGTTTTGTGATAAGGTAAATTGTAACGAGCAACAAGTAACAAAAGTAAATAAGGTGCAGCAAGGTGGCCCAATCCTTTTTGTAGCAAAGGACCAGCCGGACAAATTCTTATATAAGGAAAAGAGCTCCCGAGGACACATGGGAATATCGTCAAGCTAGTTTTCGTCACACTCATATGATTCGCGTTCGGTACTTTGATAATTTGATATGTGGGTGGACCGGTGCTTGGGTGTTGTTCTTACTTGAACAAGCATCCCACTTATGATTAACCTCTATTGCAAGCATCCACAACTACAACAAAAGTATTAAGGTAAACCTAACCATAGCATGAAACATATGGATCCAAATCAGCCCCTTATGAAGCAACGCATAAACTAGGGTTTAAGCTTCTGTCACTCTAGCAACCCATCATCTACTTATTACTTCCCAATGCCTTCCTTTAGGCCCAAATAATGGTGAAGTGTTATGTAGTCGACGTTCACATAAGACCACTAGAGGTTAGACAACATACATCTCATCAAAATATCGAACGAATACCAAATTCACATGACTACTAATAGCAAGACTTCTCCCGTGTCCTCAGGAACAAACGTAACTACTCACAAAGCATATTCATGTTCATAATCAGAGGGGTAATAGTATGCATAAAGGATCTGAACATATGATCTTCCACCAAGTAAACCAACTAGCATCAACTACAAGGAGTAATCAACACTACTAGCAACCTACTAGCACCAATCCCGGAATTAGAGACAAGAATTGGATACAAGAGATGAACTAGGGTTTGGAGATGAGATGGTGCAGGTGAAGATGTTGGTGGAGATTGCCCTCTCCCAATGAGAGGAGCGTTGGTGATGACGATGGTGATGATTTCCCCCTCCCGGAGGGAAGTGTCCCCGGCAGAACAGCTCTGCCGGAGCCCTAGATTGGTTCCGCCAAGGTTCCGCCTCGTGGCGATGGAGTCTCGTCCCGAAAGGTTGCTTATGATTTTTTCTCATCGAAAGACTTCATATAGGAGAAGATGGGCATCGGAGAGCCACCAGGGGGCCCACGAGGTAGGGGGCGCGCCAGGGGGAGGGGCGCGCCCCCACCCTCGTGAGCAGGGTGCGGGCCCCCTGGCCTTCATCTTTGGCGACGATTTTTCTTTATTTATTTTAAGATATTCCGTGGAGTTTCAGGACTTTTGGAGTTGCGCAGAATAGGTCTCCAATATTTGCTCCTTTTCCAGCCAGAATTCCAGCTGCCGGCATTCCCCCTCTTCATGGTAAACCTTGTAAAATAAGAGAGAATAACCATAAGTATTGTGACATAACGTGAAATAACAGCCCATAATGCAATAAATATTAACATAAAAGCATGACGCAAAATGTACGTATCATGCTCTTATTAGTAAAAACTACAATATCGGTAAAACAAAACTGTCATCCTCTCAATAATAAAAATGTCACCCTCTTATAATAAAAAATGCCATCCTCTTAAAATAAAACTGCCCCATGAGAAAGTTTAAAAAAATATTACTTTTGGGATGAATTAAAAAACTTCAAAAATGCAATGTTGTATATAAATATACATTTTAAGAGAAATTTTCGCAAGCCCGCTCTCGAGCCCAGTGGTCAGAGTACCACGCTCAACGCGAGAGGTCGGGAATTCGAATCCTCCCCTGTGCCAGTGTTATGTATTTTTGAAAAAAAACAAGATTTTGCCAGGAAAAGCCACACAACGAATGCGTTACACATTTTTGGAGAAAGAAAAACAAGAGTTCACTAGGAAAAGACAAATAGCGAATGCCTCCAGCCATCCGACATGGTGTTGCCCCTTGTGTTGGGGTGCATGTGCATTCGCTAGGGTCACCCTCCTTGAGAACATTCGTCAGTTATAATTTTTGAAGAAGATTTCATCACCTCATGCTCATAACAAGGCGGATCGAGCCATAGTATCGGTTGTTGTATGTTGTTGCATGTGTCCAATATATGTAACTTCTCTTTTAGTGATTGGATGGAGAGGATGGGAGGCTCCATGTCGAGTTATTCCATTTGTTGGTCCTTGGTGGTAGCAAAAAAGAAAGCACCGATGTGTAGCGTCGCACAGGGAGGATCATCACCGCCATGACTCCATCTACACATACACTCAAGGAGGTGACATACTTGCTCTTCAAGATCCAGCGTCCAATGGGATTTTGTGAGCGCGAACTGTTGGGGAACGTTGCAGAAAACAAAAAATTTCCTACGGTTTCACCAAGATCCATCTATGAGTTCATCTAGCAACGAGTGATCAGATGCATCTACATACCTTGTAGATCGCGAGCGGAAGCGTTCAAAGAACGGGGATGAGGGAGTCGTACTCGACGTGATCCAAATCACCGGAGATCCTAGCGCCGAACGGATGGCACCTCCGCGTTCAACACACGTACGGTCAGCGTGACGTCTCCTCCTTCTTGATCCAGCAAGGGGGAATGAGAGGTTGAGGAAGATGGCTCCAGCAGCAGCACGATGGCGTGGTGGTGCTGGAGAAGCAGTACTCCGACAGGGCTTCGCCGAGCTCTACGGAGGAGGAGGAGGTGTTGGAGGGGAGAGGGAGGCGCCAGGGGCATGGGTGCGGCTGCCCTCCCTCCCCCCATCTATATATATGGTCCCCAAGGGGGGCGCCGGCGCTGGAGATCCAATCTCCCAAGGGGGCGGCGGCCAAGGGGGTGGAGTGCCCCCCAAGGCAAGTGGGGCGCCCCCCCCCCCACCCTAGGGTTTCCAACCCTAGGCGCAGGGGAAAGGCCCAAGGGGGGGCGCACCAGCCCACTAGGGGCTGGTTCCCCTCCCACTTCAGCCCATGGGGCCCTCCGGGATAGGTGGCCCCACCCGGTGGACCCCCGAGACCCTTCCGGTGGTCCCGGTACAATACCGGTGACCCCGAAACTTGTCCCGATGGCCGAAATAGCACTTCCTATATATAATTCTTTACCTCCGGACCATTCCGGAACTCCTCGTGACGTCCGAGATCTCATCCGGGACTCCGAACAACTTTCGGTTTACTGCATATTCATATCCCTACAACCCTAGCGTCACCGAACCTTAAGTGTGTAGACCCTACGTGTTCAGGAGACATGTAGACATGACCGAGATGGCTCTCCGGTCAATAACCAACAGCGGGATCTGGATACCCATGTTGGCTCGCACATGCTCCTCGATGATCTCATCGGATGAACCACGATGTCAAGGATTCAAGCAACCCCGTATACAATTCCCTTTGTCAATCGGTACGTTACTTGCCCGAGATTCGATCGTCGGTATCCCAATACCTCGTTCAATCTCGTTACCGGCAAGTCACTTTACTCGTACCGTAATGCATGATCCCGTGACCAGACACTTGGTCACTTTGAGCTCATTGTGATGATGCATTACCGAGTGGGCCTAGAGATACCTCTCCGTCATACAGAGTGACAAATCCCAGTCTTGATCCGTGTCAACCCAACAGACACTTTCGGAGATACCCGTAGTATACCTTTATAGTCACCCAGTTACGTTGTGACGTTTGGTACACCCAAAGCACTCCTACGGTATCCGGGAGTTACACGATCTCATGGTCTAAGGAAAAGATACTTGACATTGGAAAAACTCTAGCAAACGAACTATACGATCTTGTGCTATGTTTAGGATTGGGTCTTGTCCATCACATCATTCTCCTAATGATGTGATCTCGTTATCAATGACATCCAATGTCCATAGTCAGGAAACCATGACTATCTGTTGATCAACGAGCTAGTCAACTAGAGGCTTACTAGGGACATGTTGGTGTCTATTTATTCACACATGTATTACGATTTCCAGATAACACAATTATAGCATGAATAAAAGACAATTATCATGAACAAGGAAATATAATAATAATGCTTTTATTATTTCCTCTAGGGCATATTTCCAACAGTCTCCCACTTGCACTAGAGTCAATAATCTAGTTACATTGTGATGAATCGAACACCCATGGAATTCTGGTGTTGATCATGTTTTGCTCTAGGGAGAGGTTTAGTCAATGGATCTGCTACATTCAGGTCCGTATGTACTTTACAAATATCTATGTCTCCATCTTGAACATTTTCACGAATGGATTTGAAGCGACGCTTGATGTGCCTGGTCTTCTTGTGAAACCTGGGCTCCTTGGCAAGTGCAATAGCTCCAGTGTTGTCACAGAAGAGTTTGATTGGCCCCGACGCATTGGGTATGAATCCTAGGTCGGTGATGAACTCCTTCACCCAAATTGCTTCATGCGCTGCCTCCGAGGCTGCCATGTACTCCGCTTCACATGTAGATCCCGCCACGACGCTCTGCTTGCAACTGCACCAGCTTACTGCCCCACCATTCAAAATATACACGTATCCGGTTTGTGACTTAGAGTCATCCAGATCTATGTCGAAGCTAGTGTCGACGTAACCCTTTACGACGAGCTCTTCGTCACCTCCATAAACGAGAAACATTTCCTTAGTCCTTTTCAGGTACTTCAGGATATTCTTGACCGCTGTCCAGTGTTCCTTGCCGGGATTACTTTGGTACCTACCTACCAAACTTACGGCAAGGTTTACATCAGGTCTGGTACACAGCATGGCATACATAATAGAACCTATGGCTGAGGCATAGGGGATGACACTCATCTCTTCTATATCTTCTGCCATGGTCGGACATTGAGCTGAGCTCAATTTCACACCTTGCATCACAGGCAAGAACCCCTTCTTAGACTGATCCATATTGAACTTCTTCAATATCTTATCAAGGTATGTGCTTTGTGAAAGACCTATGAGGCGTCTTGATCTATCTCTATAGATCTTGATGCCTAATATATATGCAGCTTCTCCAAGGTCCTTCATTGAAAAACTCTTATTCAAGTAGGCCTTAATGTTGTCCAAGAGTTCTATATCATTTCCCATCAAAAGTATGTCATCTACATATAATATGAGAAATGCTATAGAGCTCCCACTCGCTTTCTTGTAAACGCAGGCTTCTCCATAAGTCTGCGTAAACCCAAACGCTTTGATCATCTCATCAAAGCGAATGTTCCAACTCCGAGATGCTTGCACCAGCCCATAAATCGAGCGTTGGAGCTTGCACACCTTGTCAGCATTCTTAGGATCGACAAATCCTTCCGGCTGCATCATATACAATTCTTCCTTAAGTAAACCATTAAGGAATCCCGTTTTGACATCCATTTGCCATATCTCATAATAATAGAATGCGGCAATTGCTAACATGATTCGGACGGACTTTAGCTTCACTACCGGTGAGAAAGTCTCATCGTAGTCAACCCCTTAAACTTGCCGATAACCCTTAGCGACAAGCCGAGCTTTATAGATGGTCACATTACCATCCGCGTCTGTCTTCTTCTTAAAGATCCATTTATTTTCGATGGCTTGCCGCTCAACGGGCAAGTCAGTCAAAGTCCATACTTCATTTTCATACATGGATCCTATCTCGGATTTCATGGCTTCTAGCCATTTGTCGGAATCCGGGCCCGCCATCGCTTCTTCATAGTTCGAAGGTTCACCATTGTCTAACAACATGATTTCCAAGACAGGGTTGCCGTACCACTCTGGTGCGGAACGTGTCCTTGTGGACCTATGAAGTTCAGTAGCAACTTGATCTGAAGTTTCATGATCATCATTAATTTCCTCTCTAGTCGGTGCAGGCACCTCAGGAACATTTTCTTGAGTTGCGCCATTTTCCGGTTCAAGAGGTAATACTTCATCAAGTTCTACTTTCCTCCCACTTACTTCTTTCGAGAGAAACTCCTTCTCTAGAAAGGATCCATTCTTGGCAAAAAAAATCTTGCCTTCGGATCTGAGGTGGAAGGTATACCCAATAGTTTCTTTAGGGTATCCTATGAAGACGCATTTTTCCGACTTGGGTTCGAGCTTTTCAGGTTGAAGTTTCTTGACATAAGCATCGCATCCCCAAACTTTTAGAAACGACAGCTTAGGTTTCTTCCCAAACCATAATTCATACGGTGTCGTCTCAACGGATTGCAACGGAGCCCTATTTAAAGTGAATGCGGCAGTCTCTAAAGCATAGCCCCAAAATGATAGCGGTAACTCGGTAAGAGACATCATAGATCGCACCATATCTAATAGAGTGCGATTACGACGTTCGGACACACCATTACGCTGAGGTGTTCCAGGCGGCGTCAGTTGTGAAAATATTCCACATTTTCTTAAGTGTGTGCCAAATTCGTGACTCAAGTATTCTCCTCCACGATCTGATCGCAACAACTTGATTTTCCTGTCACGTTGATTCTCAACCTCACTCTGAAATTCCTTGAACTTTTCAAAGGTCTCAGACTTGTGTTTCATTAAATAGACATACCCATATCTACTCATGTCATCAGTGAGGGTGAGAACATAACGATAGCCACCGCGAGCCTCAACACTCATTGGACCGCACACATCAGTATGTATGATTTCCAATAAGTTGGTTGCTCGCTCCATTGTTCCTGAGAACGGAGTCTTGGTCATTTTACCCATGAGGCATGGTTCGCACGTGTCAAATGATTCGTAATCAAGAGACTCTAAAAGTCCATCCGTATGGAGCTTCTTCATGCATTTGACACCTATGTGACCAAGGCGGCAGTGCCACAAGTATGTGGGACTATCATTATCAATCTTACATCTTTTGGTATTCACACTATGAATATGTGTAGCATTACGCTGGAGATTCATTAAGAATAAACCATTCACCATCGGAGCATGACCATAAAACATATCTCTCATATAAATAGAACAACCATTATTCTCGGATTTAAATGAGTAGCCATCTTGTATTAAACGAGATCCTGATACAATGTTGATGCTCAAACTTGGCACTAAATAACAATTATTGAGGTTCAAAACTAATCCCGTAGGTAAATGTAGAGGTAGCATGCCGACGGCTATCACATCGACCTTGGAACCATTCCCGACGTGCATCGTCACCTCGTCCTTCGCCAGTCTCCGCTTATTCCGCTACTCCTGCTTTGAGTTACAAATGTGAGCAACTGCACCAGTATCAAATACCCAAGAGCTACTACGAGTACTGGTAAGGTACACATCAATTACATGTATATCACATATACCTTTCATGATGCCGGCCTTCTTGTCCGCTAAGTATTTGGGGCAGTTCCGCTTCCAGTGACCACTTCCCTTGCAATAAAAACACTCAGTCTCGGGCTTGGGTCCATGCTTTGGCTTCTTCCCGGCAGCTTGCTTGCCGGGCGCGGCAACTCCCTTGCCATCCTTCTTGAAGTTTTTCTTACCCTTGCCTTTCTTGAACTTAGTGGTTTTATTCACCATCAACACTTGATGTTCCTTTTCGACTTCTACCTCTGCTGATTTCAGCATTGCAAATACTTCAGGAATGGTCTTTTCCATCCCCTGCATATTGAAGTTCATCACAAAGCTCTTGTAGCTCGGTGGAAACGACTGGAGGATTTTGTCAATGACCGCGTCATCCGGGAGATTAACTCCCAGCTGAGTCAAGCGGTTATGTAACCCAGACATAGTGAGTATGTGCTCACTGACAGAACTATTTTCCTCCATCTTACAGCTGAAGAACTTGTCGGAGACTTCATATCTCTCGACCCGGGCATGAGCTTGAAAAACCATTTTCAGCTCTTCGAACATCTCATATGCTCCGTGTCTCTCAAAACGCTTTTGGAGCCCCGGCTCTAAGCTGTAAAGCATGCTGCACTGAACGAGGGAGTAATCATCGAAACGTGTTTGCCAAGCGTTCATAACGTCTTGTTCTGCAGGGAGAACAGGTGCTTCACCTAGCGGTGCTTGTAGGACATAATCTTTCTTGGCAGCTATGAGGATGATCCTCAGGTTCCGGACCGAGTCCGTATAGTTGCTGCCATCGTCTTTCAGCTTGGTTTTCTCTAGGAACGCGTTGAAGTTGAGGACAATGTTGGCCATTTGATCTACAAGACATATTGTAAATATTTTAGACTAAGTTCATGATAATTAAGTTCATCTAATCAAATTATTCAATGAACTCCCACTTAGATAGACATCCCTCCAGTCATCTAAGTATAACATGATCCGAGTTAACTAGGCCGTGTCCGATCATCACGTGAGACGGACTAGTCAACATCGGTGAACATCTTCATGTTGATCGTATCTTCTATACGACTCATGCTCGACCTTTCGGTCTTGTATGTTCCGAGGCCATGTCTGTACATGCTAGGCTCGTCAAGTCAACCTAAGTGTTTGCATGTGTAAATCTGTCTTACACCCGTTGTATGTGAACGTTGGAATCTATCACACCCGATCATCACGTGGTGCTTCGAAACAACGAACTGTCGCAACGGTGCACAGTTAGGGGGAACACTTTCTTGAAATTGTTATGAGGGATCATCTTATTTACTACCGTTGTTCTAAGTAAGCAAGATGCAAAAACATGATAAACATCACATGCAATCAAATAATAATAGTGACATGATATGGCCAATATCACATAGCTCCTTTGATCTCCATCTTGGGGCTCCATGATCATCTTGTCACCGGCATGACACCATGATCTCCATCATCGTGTCTCCATGAAGTTGCTCGCCAACTATTACTTCTACTACTATGGCTAACATGTTTAGCAATAAAGTAAAGTAATTTACATGGCGTTTCTCAATGACATGCAGGTCATACAAAAAATAAAGACAACTCCTATGGCTCCTGCCGGTTGTCATACTCATCGACATGCAAGTCGTGATTCCTATTACAATAGCATGAACATCTCATACATCACATATATATCATTCATCATTCATCACAACTTTGGCCATATCACATCACAAAACACTTTCTGCAAAAACAAGTTAGACGTCCTCTAATTGTTGTTGCAAGTTTTACGTGGCTGCAATAGGGTTCTAGCAAGAACGTTTTCTTACCTACGTGAAAGCCACAACGTGATTTGTCAACTTCTATTTACCCTTCATAAGGACCCTTTTCATCGAATCCGCTCCAACTAAAGTGGGAGAGACAGACACCCGCCAGCCACCTTATGCAACTAGTGCATGTTAGTCGGTGGAACCGGTCTCACGTAAGCGTACGTGTAAGGTTGGTCCGGGCCGCTTCATCCCACAATACCGCTGAAGCAAAATAAGACTAGTAGCGGCAAGAAAGTTGACAACACCTACGCCCACAACAAATTGTGTTCTACTCGTGCAAAGAGAACTACGCATAGACCTAGCTCTCATACCACTTTTGGGAACGTTGCAGAAAACAAAAAATTTCCTACGGTTTCACCAAGATCCATCTATGAGTTCATCTAGCAACGAGTGATCGGATGCATCTACATACCTTGTAGATCGCGAGCGGAAGCGTTCAAAGAACGGGGATGAGGGAGTCGTACTCGACGTGATCCAAATCACCGGAGATCCTAGCGCCGAACGGACGGCACCTCCTCGTTCAACACACGTACGGTCAGCGTGACGTCTCCTCCTTCTTGATCCAGCAAGGGGGAATGAGAGGTTGAGGAAGATGGCTCCAGCAGCAGCACGACGGTGTGGTGGTGGTGGAGAAGCAGTACTCCGACAGGGCTTCGCCGAGCTCTACGGAGGAGGAGGAGGTGTTGGAGAGGAGAGGGAGACGCTAGGGGCATGGGTGCGGCTACCCTCCCTCCCCCCTCTATATATAGGGTCCCCAAGGGGGGCGCCGGCCCTGGAGATCCAATCTCCCAAGGGGCGGCGGCCAAGGGGGTGGAGTGCCCCCCAAGGCAAGTGGGGCACCCCCCCCCCCACCCTAGGGTTCCCAACCCTAGGCGCAGGGGACAGGCCCAAGGGGGGCGCACCAGCCCACTAGGGGCTGGTTCCCCTCCCACTTCAGCCCATGGGGCCCTCCGGGATAGGTGGCCCCACCCGGTGGACCCCCAGGACCCTTCCGGTGGTCCCGGTACAATATCGGTGACCCCGAAACTTGTCCCGATGGCCGAAATAGCACTTCCTATATATAATTCTTTACCTCCGGACCATTCCGGAACTCCTCATGACATCCGGGATCTCATCCGGGACTCCGAACAACTTTCAGGTTACTGCATATTCATATCCCTACAACCCTAGCGTCACTGAACCTTAAGTGTGTAGACCCTACGGATTCGGGAGACATGTAGACATGACCGAGATGGCTCTCCGGTCAATAACCAACAGCGGGATCTGGATACCCATGTTGGCTCGCACATGCTCCTCGATGATCTCATCGGATGAACCACGATGTCGAGGATTCAAGCAACCCCGTATACAATTCCCTTTGTCAATCGGTATGTTACTTGCCCGAGATTCGATCGTCGGTATCCCAATACCTCGTTCAATCTTGTTACCGCTAAGTCACTTTACTCGTACCGTAATGCATGATCCCGTGACCAGACACTTGGTCACTTTGAGCTCATTGTGATGATGCATTACCAAGTGGGCCCAGAGATACCTCTCCGTCATACGGAGTGACAAATCCCAGTCTTGATCCGTGTCAACCCAACAGACACTTTCGAAGATACCCGTAGTATACCTTTATAGTCACCCAGTTACGTTGTGACGTTTGGTACACCCAAAGCACTCCTACGGTATCCGGGAGTTACGCAATCTCATGGTCTAAGGAAAAGATACTTGACATTGGAAAACTCTAGCAAACGAACTATACGATCTTGTGCTATGTTTAGGATTGGGTCTTGTCCATCACATCATTCTCCTAATGATGTGATCTCGTTATCAATGACATCCAATGTCCATAGTCAGGAAACCATGACTATCTGTTGATCAACGAGCTAGTCAACTAGAGGCTTACTAGGGACATGTTGGTGTCTATTTATTCATACATCTATTACGATTTCCAGAAAACACAATTATAGCATGAATAAAAGACAATTATCATGAACAAGGAAATATAATAATAATGCTTTTATTATTGCCTCTAGGGCATATTTCCAACAGGAACAACGGTGGAAGCCTCACGGAATCAGATGTGAAAGGGGTGAGAAAGCAAGATGATGGCGATGTATGGAGCATCCTATTGTTGTGGAAGAAATAGGTCGTCGACCAAATAAGCGACATGGTGGCCAGTCAACAGAGGGCACGGGATGCGAACGAAACATCCGGCTGAGTGGTAAAAGATGTGTCTCTTGATGTCGCCGGGGTGAAGGTCGTTGCCCTCGGGCAGCATCATCTACTGTCATGGGTGAAAGCGTGAGCCGATGATGCCACAGGCGCGTGGCCTAACAGCGCTAGACTACCGGCGCATGCAGACGCCCCGAAACCAAATGTGTCCCAACGGTTCTCAAGCCAAAACGTGCGAGCCCATCAGCTGAATCAGCTCCACGTGTAGAAACGGCATGGCTTCAGAGCTGGGGCCAACAAATGGGCGGACGGAGGTTGCTACTCGACAACAAAGACGACATGGATCGGTTTCTTTTGAAGATGGGGTGGATCTCTGGCCGCATCACACGATTCTACTCGGCAATCTTTTTTTTTTGAGTGAAGACAACGAATTAAATAAAAGAAGAAATGATGGGAGCTTGAGTTGGGCCTGATCTACAGCATCCACTCCCTAATGGGCCTACCATCTGGCCCGTCCAACATTCTCTCTGAGTCGTGTGTGCTCTCTGTGATTAGGACAAAAAAAAGGTGCGTGGGTAGGAGAAAAAAGAAAGAGCGGCCGCCGGCGAGAGAGGCGGAGGGGGGAAGAAAGGTGCGGCCTTTCTTGCCTAAAATTCCAACGGCGGAGGCGAATCCAAGGAGGAGGAGGAGGAGGAGGAGGGAGCCGCCCCTGCCCAGCTAAATCCTCGTTGTTCGCCTCCCCGATCGCCATTTTCCCCCTTCCGCGCGAGAGATTCGTCCTCCGATGCAGGCCGCCGCCTCGTGGAGCAAGGGCCTCCCCGGCCTGCGGAGCCACCTCTGTGCCGCGGTGTCGTTCCACTCGACGCCCCCCTCGCCCACCAAGTGGAAGGGCAAGTTCGATTGCAAGGTCCCGCCGCCTGAATCTCCCCCCTCTTTTCCCATTTCTAGCGAATCCTTCCATGACCTAGTTGGATTCTGCCTTAGTAGCTAAGTAGCTAGCTACTGTGGATGCTTGTGGTTAATAATCAGTGGATGGAAAATAGATCGATCAAACTTGGCAACAGTTTGGTGATCACTCGCTGTTATCTTTCGTTTCCATTCAAAATGTTCAATTGGAAGCTGTAGTAGATGAAGATTTCAGTAGATAGATGGTGCTGGTAGATGCTGATTTCTTCCGCAACAAATAGTTTTGAGTTCTGAGGATAAGCATCCGGACACGATTCTAGGTGGATGGACACTTGAATGCCAAATCTGAATCATGGACCACAAACTTCTTGATTGGTTTCGGCCGATGGTTTCCAGTGGGATAAGCATGAACCACTGGAAATGACCTTCCACTGTTTAACAAATATTGAAGAAGAAGCTTCCAAAGGATAATGAATTTCCCGACAGTACATACGCAGCAAAGAAGGTCTAGAGGGCATACGACCTTCTTTGTTGCATATGTACTGTCAGGCAATTCGTTATCCTTTGGAAGCTTCTTCTTCAATATTTTCAGTAGCTTCTCAAATCCTTTGTCAGGCACAGCATTCTCTGCCTTCCACTGCAGCAATTCCAGTACGGTACCGAGCTTTGTGTTGCCATCTTCTCAATTGGGGTACAACCCTTTTTTGTGATCATCTAACATGCGATCGAACTTCAGCTTCTCCTTTTGACTTTCGCATTACGTCCTTGCATCGACAATGACCCGGCGGAGATCATCATCATCGGGCACATTGTCTGGTTCCTCATGATCTTCAGCAGCTTCCCCCGTTGCAGCATCATTGGGCACATTGTCTAGTTCCTCTTGATCTTCAACAGCTTCCCCCGTTGCAGCATCACCGTATTCAGGGGGCACATAGTTGTCATTGTCCTCTTCTTCTTCACCGTCTTCCATCATAACCCCTATTTCTCCGTGCCTCGTCCAAACATTATAGTGTGGCATGAAACCATTGTAAAGCAGGTGGGTGTGAAGGATTTTCCGGTCAGAGTAAGACTTCATATTCCCACATTTAGGGCATGGACAACACATAAAACCATTCTGCTTGTTTGCCTCAGCCATTTCGAGAAAATCATGCACGCCCTTAATGTACTCGGAGGTGTGTCTGCCACCGTACATCCATTGCCGGTTCATCTACGTGCATTATATATAATTAAGTGTGTCAAAAACCATTACAGAACATCATGAATAGATAATTAAGTGACCAAATTAATAGAAGTTCATCATCACATTAAAACCAAAGTACATACATAGTTCTCATCTAACAACATATAGCTCTCCAGAGCATCTAATTAATTAAACCACACATTGAAACTATGTAAAACATTTCAATGCGAAAACAAATGCGATCATAATCGCAACCAACGGCATAATGATACCAAGCCTCGGTATGAATGGCATATTTTCTAATCTTTCTCATCTTCAACCGCATTGCATCCATCTTGATCTTGTGATCATCGACGACATCCGCAACATGCAACTCCAATATCATCTTCTCCTCCTCCTCAATTTTTTTATTTTTTCCTTCAAGTAATTGTTTTCTTCTTCAACTAAATTTAACCTCTCGATAATAGGGTCGGTTGGAATTTCCGGTTCAACTACCTCCTAGATAAATAAAATCTATGTCACGTTGGTCGGCATAATTGTCATAAACAATAAATGAACCAAATAGTTATAAAAAGATAATATATATACCACATCCGAATCATAGCCAGGTCGGGGGCCGACGGGGGCGGATACCAAAACCATCGCACTATATAATAACAAGCAATAATAAAAGTAAGAAAATTAGACAAGTATCTATCTAGCTAAAGTAAGATTTTTTTTTCTTTAAGAAAGAAGATAAGAACAAGAGGCTCACCACGGTGGTGCCGGCGACGAGATCGGTGCGGGCGATCCACGGCGGTGAAGACGGGAATGGGACGTGACGGGCCGCTAAACCTAGACAAATCTCGAGGAAAATGGAGCTTTGAGGTCGAGCTTCGAGAGGAGAAAGCTTAACTAGTGTGGCTTGGGCATTTCATCGAACACCTCATGTGCACAGGAGGTGAGCTAGAGCACCACAAAGCTCTCCCCTCGCCAGCCAGAAAAAACAAAGCAGTGTGGAGTGCTCTGCTCGCCGGCGAGTGGGTATATATAGGCACCTCATTGGTCACGGTTCGTGGCATGAACCGGTACCAAAGGGAAGCCTGTGGTCCCGGTTCAAGCCACCAACCGGGACCAATGGTGGTGGGCCAGGAGCGAGGCCCATTGGTCCCGGTTCGTCCCACCAACCGGGACCAAAGGGGCATGACGAACCGGGACCAATGCCCCCACGAGGCCCGGCAGGCCCTTGGCCTCACGAACCGGGACAGATGGCCCCATGGGTCCCGGTTCTGGTCTGAACCGGGACTAATGGGCCACCTCGGCCTGGACCAAAGCCCTGTTTTCTACTAGTGACATGTTCATGTTACTACTTTATGTTATTATCTCTATAGTGGAGAGTAACATATGTGTGGTAACATGCAACACTTTATTTATTAGGCTATAGACACATCTTGTCTTGATATGTGTCATGTTACTCATACTAGTAGTAACTAGCTATGTTACCACTTTCCTCTTTTTCTTCATTTATTGCTTGCCACATCATCTATTTTATCTAGATATGTGTGATGTTATTATCTATGTTACTCCCACTGTAGGTAGTCTAAGGTAGCGAAGAAGATGAGGGATTGGGATGGGAAATCTCGGTAGTAGATGCTTGCAACTTGCAACGCGATATGTGCGCTGGTTCAAACATTAATGGCATGCGATATAAATGGGCCAACTTGTTTACCGCTGGAAACAAAATGCAAGAGGGTGCATCCTGCTAACAAATGGAAATCAAAGGCATGATGTGGCACATCCAGATGTTTAGAGTTGAACAATTGTTTTCATGGTGATGATGTGGGGTCATTAGGATCAGTTTTTGCTGAAGTGGCACATCGCTGATGTGGACAATGTGCATGGTGAGAGAATAGGGAGTAGTGGGGAGCAACTTCTTAAGAATAGTAGATGCCATAGTCTTAATGATAAAAAATGCCATCATCACAATAATAAAAAAGACATGCTCTTGTTAGTAAAAACTACAATATCGGTAAGACAAAACTGTCATCCTCTCAATAATAAAAATGTCACCCTCTTATAATAAAAAATGCCATCCTCTTAAAATAAAACTGCCCTGTGAGAAAGTTTAAAAAAATATTACTTTTGGGATGAATTAAAAAACTTCAAAAATGCAATGTTGTATATAAATATACATCTTAAGAGAAATTTTCGCAAGCCTGCTCTCGAGCCCAGTGGTTAGAGTACCACGCTCGACGTGAGAGGTCGGGAATTCGAATCCTCCCCTGTGCCAGTGTTATGTATTTTTGAAAAAAAAACAAGAGTTTGCCGGGAAAAGCAACACAACGAATGCGTTACACATTTTTGGAGAAAGAAAAACAAGAGTTCACTAGAAAAAGCCAAACAGCGAATGCCTCCAGCCATCCGACGTTGTGTTGCCCCTTGTGTTGGGGTGCGTGTGCCTTCGCTAGGGTCACCCTCCTTGAGAACATTCGTCAGTTATAATTTTCGAAAAAGATTTCATCACCTCATGCTCATAACAAGGCGGATCGAGCCATAGTATCGGTTGTTGTATGTTGTTACATGTGTCCAATATATGTAACTTCTCTTTTAGTGATTGGATGGAGAGGATGGGAGGCTCCATGTCAAGTTATTCCATTTGTTGGTCCTTGGTGGTAGCAAAAAAGAAAGCACCGATGTGTAGCGTTGCACAGGGAGGATCATCACCGCCACGACTCCATCTACACATACACTCAAGGAGGTGACACACTTGCTCTTCAGGATCCAGCGTCCAATGGGATTTTGTGAGCGGGAACAACGATGGAAGCCTCACGGCATCAGATGTGAAGGGGGTGAGGAAGCAAGATGATGGCGATGTATGGAGCATCCTATTGTTGTGGAAGAAATAGGTCGTCGACCAAATAAGCGACATGGTGGCCAGTCAACAGAGGGCACGGGATGCGAACGAAACATCCGGCTGAGTGGTAAAAGATGTGTCTCTTGATGTCGCCGGGGTGAAGTCGTTGCCCTCGGGCAGCATCATCTACTGTCATGGGTGAAAGCGTGAGCCGATGATGCTACAGGCGCGTGGCCTAACGGCGCTAGACTACCGGCGCATGTAGACGCCCCGAAACCAAATGTGTCCCAACGGTTCTCAAGGCAAAACGTGCGATCCCATCAGCTGAATCAGCTCCGCGTGTAGAGACGGCATGGCTTCAGAGCTGGGGCCAGCAAATGGCCGGACGGAGGTTGCTATTCGACGACAAAGACGACATGGATCGGTTTCTTTTGAAGATGGGGTGGATCTCTGGCCGCATCACACGATTCTACTCGGCAATCTTTTTTTTTGAGTTAAGACAACGAATTAAATAAAAGAAGAAATGATGGGAGCTTGAGTTGGGCCTGATCTACAGCACCCACTCCCTAATGGGCCTACCATCTGGCCCGTCCAACATTCTCTCTGAGTCGTGCGTGCTCTCTGTGATTAGGACAAAAAAAAGGTGCGTGGGTAGGAGAAAAAAGAAAGAGCGGCCGCCGGCGAGAGAGGCGGAGGGGGAAAGAAAGGTGCGGCCTTTCTTGCCTAAAATTCCAGCGGCGGAGGCGAATCCAAGGAGGAGGAGGAGGGAGCCGCCCCTGCCCAGCTAAATCCTCGTCGTTCGCCTCCCCGATCGGCATTTCCTCCCTTCCGCGCGAGAGATTCGTCCTCCGATGCAGGCCGGCGCCTCGTGGAGCAAGGGCCTCCCCGGCCTGCGGAGCCACCTCTGCGTCGCGGCGTCGTTCCACTCGACGCCCCCCTCGCCCGCCAAGTGGAAGGGCAAGTTCGATTGCAAGGTCCGGCCGCCTGAATCTCCCCCCTCTTTTCCCATTTCCAGCGAATCCTTCCACGACCTAGTAGGTAGCTAGCTACTGTGGATGCTTGTGGTTAATAATCAGTGGATGGAAAATAGATCGATCAAACTTGGCAACAGTTTGGTGATCACTCGCTGTTATCTTTCGTGTCCATACAAACTGTTCAATTGGAAGCTGTAGTAGATGAACATTTTAGTAGATAGATGGTGCTGGTAGATGCTGATTTCTTCCGCAACAAATAGTTTTGAGTTCTGAGGATAAGCATTCGGACACGATTCTAGGTGGACTGACACTTGAATGCCAAAGTCTGAATCATGGACCACAAACTTCTTGATTGGTTTCGGCCGATGGTTTCAAGTGGGATAAGCATGAACCACTGGAAACGACCTTCCACTGTTGAACAAATATTGAAGAAGAAGCTTCCAAAGGATAATGAATTGCCCGACAGTACATACACAACAAAGAAGGTCTAGAGGGCATACGATCCTCTTTACTGCGTATGTACTGTCGGGCAATTCGTTATCCTTTGGAAACTTCTTCTTCAATATTTTCAGTAGCTTCTCAAATCCTTTGTTAGGCACAGCATTCTCTGCCTTCCACTGCAGCAATTCCAGTATGGTACCGAGCTTTGTGTTGCCATCTTCGCAATTGGGGTACAACCCTTTTTTGTGATCCTCTAACATGTGATCGAACTTCAGCTTCTCCTTTTGACTTTCGCATTGCGTCCTTGCATCGACAATGACCCGGCGGAGATCATCATCATCGGGCACATTGTCTGGTTCCTCATGATCTTCAGCAGCTTCCCCCGTTGCAGCATCATTGGGCACATCGTCTAGTTCCTCTTGATCTTCAGCAGCTTCCCCCGTTGCAGCATCACCGTATTCAGGGGGCACACAGTTGTCGTTGTCCTCTTCTTCTTCACCGTCTTCCATCATAACCCCTATTTCTCCGTGCCTCGTCCAAACATTATAGTGTGGCATGAAACCATTGTAAAGCAGGTGGGTGTGAAGGATTTTCCGGTCAGAGTAAGACTTCGTATTCCCACATTTAGGGCATGGACAACACATAAAACCATTCTACTTGTTTTCCTCAGCCATTTCGAGAAAATCATGCACGCCCTTAATGTACTCGGAGGTGTGTCTGCCACCGTACATCCATTGCCGGTTCATCTACGTGCATTATATATAATTAAGTGTGTCAAAAACCATTACAGAACATCATGAATAGATAATTAAGTGACCAAATTAATAGAAGTTCATCATCACATTAAAACCAAAGTACATACATAGTTCTCATCTAACAACATATAGCTCTCTAGAGCATCTAATTAATTAAACCATACATTGAAACTATGTAAAACATTTCAATGCGAAAACAAATGCGATCATAATTGCAACCAACGGCATAATGATACCAAGCCTCGGTATGAATGGCATATTTTCTAATCTTTCTCATCTTCAACCGCATTGCATCCATCTTGATCTTGTGATCATCGACGACATCCGCAACATGCAACTCCAATATCATCTTCTCCTCCTCAATTTTTTTATTTTTTCCTTCAAGTAATTGTTTTCTTCTTCAACTAAATTTAACCTCTCGACAATAGGGTCGGTTGGAATTTCTGGTTCAACTACCTCCTAGATAAATAAAATCTATGTCACCTTGGTCGGCATAATTGTCATAAACAATAAATGAACCAAATAGTTATAAAAAGATAATATATACCACATCCGAATCATAGCCAGGACGGGGGCCGACGGGGGCGCATACCAAAACCATCGCACTATATAATAACAAGCAATAATAAAAGTAAGAAAAATAGACAAGTATCTATCTAGCTAAAGTAAGATTTTTTTTCTTTCAGAAAGAAGATAAGAACAAGAGGCTCACCACGGTGGTGCCGGCGACGAGATCGGTGCGGGCGATCCACGGCGGTGAAGACGGGAGTGGGACGTGACGGGCCGCTAAACCTAGACAAATCTCGAGGAAAATGGAGCTTTGAGGTCGAGCTTCGAGAGGAGAAAGCTTAACTAGTGTGGCTCAGGCATTTCATCGAACACCTCATGTGCATAGGAGGTGAGCTAGAGCACCACAAAGCTCTCCTCTCGCCGGCCAGAAAAAACAGAGCAGTGTGGAGTGCTCTGCTCACCGGTGAGTGGGTATATATAGGCACCTCATTGGTCACGGTTTGTGGCATGAACCGGTATCAAAGGGAAGCCTGTGGTCCCGGTTCAAGCCACCAACCGGGACCAATGGTGGTGGGCCAGGAGCGAGGCCCATTGGTCCCGGTTCGTCCCACCAACCGGGACCAAAAGGGCATGACGAACCGGGACCAATGCCCCCACGAGGCCCGGCAGGCCCTTGGCATCACGAACCGGGACAGATGGCCCCATGGGTCCCGGTTCTGGTCTGAACCGGGACTAATGGGCCACCTCGGCCTGGACCAAAGCCCTGTTTTCTACTAGTGACATGTTCATGTTACTACTTTATGTTATTATCTCTATAGTGGAGAGTAACATATGTGTGGTAACATGCAACACTTTATTTATTAGGCTATAGACACATCTTGTCTTGATATGTGTCATGTTACTCATACTAGTAGTAACTAGTTATGTTACCACTTTCCTCTTTTTCTTCATTTATTGCTTGCCACATCATCTATTTTATCTAGATATG
This sequence comes from Triticum dicoccoides, assembly GCF_002162155.2. Classification (NCBI taxonomy): domain Eukaryota; kingdom Viridiplantae; phylum Streptophyta; class Magnoliopsida; order Poales; family Poaceae; genus Triticum; species Triticum dicoccoides. The sequence goes on from NC_041382.1 coordinate 778,402,648, forward strand.
TGTGATGTTATTATCTATATTACTCCCACTATAGGTAGTCTAAGGTAGCGAAGAAGATGAGGGATTGGGATGGGAAACGTCGGTAGTAGATGCTTGCAACTTGCAACGCGATATGTGCGCTGGTTCAAACATTAATGGCATGCGATATAAATGGGCCAACTTGTTTACCGCTGGAAACAAAATGCAAGAGGGTGCATGCTGCGTACAAATGGAAATCAAAGGCATGATGTGGCACATCCAGATGTTTAGAGTTGAACAATTGTTTTCATGGTGATGATGTGGGGTCATTAGGATCAGTTTTTGCTGAAGTGGCACATCGCTAATGTGGACAATGTGCATGGTGAGAGAATAGGGAGTAGTGGGGAGCAACTTCTTAAGAATCGTAGATGCCATAGTCTTAATGATAAAAAATGCCATCATCACAATAATAAAAAAGACATGCTCTTATTAGTAAAAACTACAATATCAGTAAAACAAAACTGTCATCCTCTCAATAATAAAAATGTCACCCTCTTATAATAAAAAATGCCATCCTCTTAAAATAAAACTGCCCCGTGAGAAAGTTTAAAAAAATATTACTTTTGGGATGAATTAAAAAACTTCAAAAATGCAATGTTGTATATAAATATACATTTTAAGAGAAATTTTCGCAAGCCTGCTCTCGAGCCCAGTGGTTAGAGTACCACGCTCGACGTGAGAGGTCGGGAATTCGAATCCTCCCCTGTGCCTGTGTTATGTATTTTTGAAAAAAAAACAAGAGTTTGCTGGGAAAAGCCACACAACGAATGCGTTACACATTTTTGGAGAAAGAAAAACAAGAGTTCACTAGAAAAAGCCAAACAGCGAATGCCTCCAGCCATCCGACGTGGTGTTGCCCCTTGTGTTGGGGTGCGTGTGCCTTCGCTAGGGTCACCCTCCTTGAGAACATTCATCAGTTATAATTTTCGAAGAAGATTTCATCACCTCATGCTCATAACAAGGCGGATCGAGCCATAGTATCGGTTGTTGTATGTTGTTACATGTGTCCAATATATGTAACTTCTCTTTTAGTGATTGGATGGAGAGGATGGGAGGCTCCATGTCAAGTTATTCCATTTGTTGGTCCTTGGTGGTAGCAAAAAAGAAAGCACTGATGTGTAGCGTTGCACAGGGAGGATCATCACCGCCACGACTCCATCTACACATACACTCAAGGAGGTGACACACTTGCTCTTCAAGATCCAGCGTCCAATGGGATTTTGTGAGCGGGAACAACGGTGGAAGCCTCACGGCATCAGATGTGAAAGGGGTGAGGAAGCAAGATGATGGCGATGTATGGAGCATCCTATTGTTGTGGAAGAAATAGGTCGTCGACCAAATAAGCGACATGGTGGCCAGTCAAGAGAGGGCACGGGATGCGAACGAAACATCCGGCTGAGTGGTAAAAGATGTGTCTCTTGATATCGCCGGGGTGAAGGTCGTTGCCCTCGGGCAGCATCATCTACTGTCATGGGTGAAAGCGTGAGCCGATGATGCCACAGGCGCGTGGGTAGCCTGAGATCATTTTTGTCCTCCTCCTTGAGATCATTTTTTTAGTGAAGACAACGAATTAAATTTTTATTTTTTTTGAGAATCAGACAACGAATTAAATAAAAGAAGAAATGATGGGAGCTTGAGTTGGGCCTGATCTACAGCATCCACTCCCTAATGGGCCTACCATCTGGCCCGTCCAACATTCTCTCTGAGTCGTGCGTGCTCTCTGTGATTAGGACAAAAAAAAAAGAGGTGCGTGGGTAGGAGAAAAAAGAAAGAGCGGCCGCCGGCGAGAGAGGCGGAGGGGGGAAGAAAGGTGCGGCCTTTCTTGCCTAAAATTCCAGCGGCGGAGGCGAATCCAAGGAGGAGGAGGAAGGAGCCGCCCCTGCCCAGCTAAATCCTCGTCGTTCGCCTCCCCGATCGCCATTTCCCCCCTTCCGCGCGAGAGATTCGTCCTCCGATGCAGGCCGCCGCCTCGTGGAGCAAGGGCCTCCCCGGCCTGCGGAGCCACCTCTGCGCCGCGGCGTCGTTCCACTCCACGCCCCCCTCCCCCGCCAAGTGGAAGGGCAAGTTCGATTGCAAGGTCCGGCCGCCTCCTTCAATCCCCCTCTTTTCCCATTTCCAGCGAATCCTTCCACGACCTAGTAGGTAGCTAGCTACTGTGGATGCTTGTGGTTAATAATCAGTGGATGGAAAATAGATCGATCAAACTTGGCAACAGTTTGGTGATCACTCACTGTTATCTTTCGTGTCCATACAAACTGGTCAATTGGAAGCTGTAGTAGATGCACATTTCAGTAGATAGATGGTGCTGGTAGATGCTGATTTCTTCCGCAACAAATAGTTTTGAGTTCTGAGGCTAAGCATCCGGACACGATTCTAGGTGGACGGACACTTGAATGCCAAAGTCTGAATCATGGACCACAAACTTCTTGATTGGTTTCGGCCGATGGTTTCCAGTAGGATAAGCATGAACGACGAAGCTCCATGTGCACATCTGGGGTGTCCTCAACCAATTAACCTGCTGTGCTGTGATTTCAGTTCCTATTTCAACTAGTTCTAGCCTGTAAAGGACCCTGATACATGCACATTTGGCAATTAATTTGTTCTTGGTCTCGGTAGGGTTATCCATATGCTTTACAAGTTACAACATCACTCCTGTTCATGTTCTTCTCATATATGTGCAGCATGAACATGGAAAACGGAAGCTATCCAAGGTATGCCTCGACACATCTCTCAGCTGTAATCTGTACTGGCTGGGAACATGAGCACCATTAATGTCAAACATACTTGAAGCACAGTAGCTCAAAGCAGCAGTTTAACTTCATGCCTGATGCAACTTGCAAGATACGTCAGTAACTATGGTCGGTATAGTATTAGTAGGGACTACAAGTTAATTATACTAAGATAGTTAAGTGCATTTTGCTTGATATTTTCCTCAGGGTGCTTGCATTCTCATACAGTTGCATAGAGCTCTTGGTAATGGTTTTCTAGAAACTTGGTAGCACATAAGGTTTTATTTATAGCTAGATACCAGAATTTGATCTCTCAGAATGTAATTGAGCACCACTAGCTGTGTTATGCATTTGTTTCACTGCCATGTTTTTAGTAGCCAAAGCAAACTCAATGAGTCAATTCATCACGCAGAAAGAAAACAGTTATAGGTTTGTACTTGATGCTTTATTTAGTAGCTGCCTTACCTTGATTAGGTAGCATCGACAATGGTGATTTTGAGATAGTTCTAATGGGTAATAACTCTTCAACAGAAATATGAGCGATACGTTGTTCGTCAAAAACGAGCAGAAGGAAAGAAGGCCCTGAAAAATTACCTTCTGTATGGAAAGTCAACACCTCATATACAGGTGAAATTTCTATTTGAGTTGTCATATGGACTTTCTTATCATTCCTTCATTGGGATAATTAAGGCAAAAGTTTATTTCTGCAAGCATAAGAGTTGGCAGTAAAGAGAAAACATCCACCATCCATTTATTATTGCTTGTGTACCTGAAGTCTACAGTGCACTTGTATTCCTCTAGGATGGAAGTATGGGCAGCTTTGCTAATTCGCATGATATTCCACGATTCAAAACGTTCAGAAAAAAACAGGATCACAGTTCAACAAAACCTCGACAAGGAGTACACCATCAAAGAAAGGGTATGGTTCTATCTTAGCACAGTAGGTCCATGTTTTGCTCTGCTGCCTTGGGAATATCCATGTAGTTATCTAGCGTTTCATGGTCTGTTATTGCCGTTTCTGCATATCTTACATAGTTACATCTGAGGATATGATTTATTTACACGGAGAAGTTCCAAGGGCAAACAAAACTTCTACAGCCTACAACTCAACTATATGAATTCTGATCCTTTGTGATGACAGTGTTTTGTGCTGCTTAATGACAGTTTTGTTGAACTTTCATGGATTATATATAGCATGGATCTATGATGCTGGCCATCCAGATCACTTCATTGAAGTAGCTATCACATCGTAATACTATGAAAGTTTGACGAGGATGTTCTTTTTTGTAGACAAAAAGGACAAGGCGAAGTTCTACAACTTTTTCTACGAAACCCGTTATGTGAATCCTGAAAATATTTTTGAGACCATCTTTGGTGAGCATCACCAGAGTTTTACCTGGTCCCATGCTTCATGGGAGGGTTTTCACTTCAGAGCTTCATCGTTTGGATTCAGACGGGCTGGTGAATCACGAAGACAAAGAGTTGAAAGCGAGAGCGAAGACGAAAGCGACGACGACGACGACGCCTGTGACACAGCCGGCGTTGGCTCACATGCGCACAGGCTCACCCTTGGATTGCCACCTCGTGGTCCACTAACCCTAGATGATGTCAAAACAGCGTGAGATTCCGTTTCGTCCTGCCTCCTCAAATTGTTGCTTGTCTCTGCCACCGTTGCAAAATGTTGTTTACCACTCACTCCGCTGGTGTTTACCCGATTTACTCCGTGCAGCTTCCGCGCGTCTGCTCTCAGGTGGCACCCTGACAAGCACCCAGGCTCTTCACAGGTAACCGACCCGACCGACTCTGAGGTGGTTTCGAAGTTGAACCAACAACAGATGCAACACTAGTTCAGTGTTGGTCACATGTCAACTTGCGAAAACACATATGCTAACAGAGGACATGTCCATTCCCTACATTTGTGTTGTGCACAGGCCGTAGCCGAGGAGAAGTTCAAGCTGTGCGTCAATGCGTACAACTCGCTCTGCACCGTCCTGAAGGCCGCGTGATAAGCCTCTTCCTTCCTCCACGCGTGGTGTTCTGAAGCTTGAGAACGCTATCAGCTGACCTCACTCGAGCGCGTGAATTTGGCAAGAAAATCGTTCCATCTCTTGCGGGGAGTTGGGGCTCCTGAACTGGAGCTAGAGCTCTCTTTCCCGCATCTGTTGTTTGTTCCTTTCTTCAGTATTCGTTTTCTTCAACTAGATATTTGAGCCAACAGAGCCAAGCTCCCAACATGATGGAAGGAGATTATGTTGTAACATGTAGCAGCACAATCATATTTACTACCATTGCAAGCTGTAACAACAAATGATGGCTATTTCATTTCATCTCTTGATTTTGAAAGGGGAAACAAAATAAACTTGTCTGAATGCAACAAGCAGCGAGATGAAAGCTCCCCTGTTAGTATTTTCCAGTGTTGCTCTCAGATGAGATGTGATTCTTATCTTAGCGTAGTGCACATTTTAGATAGAGGAAGATCTCAGATAGTACAACAATTGTAGATGTGTGATGCGATGTGATTGACACGGACAGTTGCGTTATGATGAATTGATGATTAGGCCGGCCAGAGTGAAAGCAAAGCAAAGCAGAGTTGGTCAGAATCATGGCCAACGAAGATCCTTGACATTAATGAATGTTGGTAGGCAGGCAAACAGATGTCACTCACTCTTGGTGCTGCTGTCTGTAGGACATTGTTTCTGGGTGCTGCTTGCTTGCTAATGGTGGAACACAGCACAGCACAGCACAATTCGATTCGATTCGATTCGATTCTACTAGTAATCCTGATGAACAGAAGAAGCAGAGAGGAGGAGGAGGAGGAGAAGGTAATGGTGGTAGCTAGGCTAGGGGTAGGGCTAGAAGCAGAGGACTGCGACGGCGGCGGCGACGGAGAAGGCGAAGGTGGCGATGAGGAAGGCGAAGTGGATGGCCCAGCTGCGCTTGAACTTGGCGAGGTAGGTGTCGTGCGGCTCCTGGTAGGGCACCTCCACGTCGGCGGCCGCCACCACCTCCCCCGCCGACTTGAGCATCCGCAGCCGGTCCGCCGCCAGCGCCAGCGTCAGCTTGTGGCACCGCCGCTGGTACCTATATATTGCAATTGGACCATCCATCCATTGTTACTCAACCAGATCGAATCGGAAATCGGAATCGATTGTAGTTGCAGCACGAGAAAGAAAGAAAGAAAGAGGCAAGGACCTGAAGCCGTTGAGGCATCGGAGGTGGTGCGCGACGGCGGCGTAGAAGGCGAGGTGGGCGAGGGAGAGGAGGCCCGCGGGGGCCCAGAGGTGGCGGCACTGGAGGCGGCCCCCGCCGGAGACGGCGGAGAGGACGAGCGCGAGGAAGAGGAAGAAGGCGAGGAAGAGGCGCCAGAGCTCCTGCTTCTGCGCGTCGGCGCTGCGCTTCTTCTCCACCGTCTTGTCGAAGTGCAGCTGCACCACCGCCCCCAGCGCCTGCGCCGCCGCCTCCCGCGCCACCACGTCCACGCCCCCTCCCGCGTAGGAGGAAGCCGCCTCCCCCTCCCGCGGCATCGTCACCAGCCGGTGGTGCTGCCCGTGCCGATCCATCGTCAGTCAGTCAGTTGACTCGGAGGGATTGGAGGTCGGGAGGGAGGAGTATTTTACTCGCTCGCGGCCGGAGCTCGGGTACTGAGACTGGGACTGAGATTGGGAGCTGGGCAGTGGAGTGGAGTGGTGAAGTGTGAAGGTGGGGAGTAAGCAGTGGCGCTTTTGCTTGCTTGTCCATGGGCAGAGGTAAAGCTGATGCTTTTATTTTATTTACGCCATGGCCATGGGCGGATCATTGGATGCTTCTTGCACTGGACTGGAGCGTGACCAATCATAATGCACCGTGGCGAGTTACTGGTAAACATTTCACTAGCTGTCAAGTAATTAGAATATTACAGTAGATGGAGGAGATTAAAGGAGACGGAGAAGAGAAGATTCACAGAAGGGCAGCGTCAGCGTAGCAGGGATGGGATGGGATGGGCATGGCACGTGGTGAACCATCTCTCTCTCTCTCTCTCTCTCTCTCTCCTCGGTGACTGTGAGCACTGAGAATGCATCCATCCATGTGTACAGTGGACGACGCTTGCTGCTCCGTTAAGAGCAGCTAACTGAATAATGCAGGATGCAATTCATCTGAGTGTAAACGGCCGTTGCAGATAAACTACCAACTGAAATGGAAAACGCCGGGTGGAGCTAAACGGCTCAAATGTAGTAGGGCATCTCCAGCCGCGCCTCAGGAAGGTCTTCCCAAGCGATTATTTCGCGTCGGCGTTAAAAAAAGGCCCAGTCGCGCCCCAGGAACTCGATTTTCACCGGCCTGGACCGAAAACAGCGCCGGCGGACCCAGACCGAACCCGGCGCGCTGGGGGGCGCCCGGGGGCGCCGGGGCGAGCTGTTTTGGCGCGAAAAAGCCGCGGACCAGCCGCGTCAGCGACACGGCGCCTCGTCTTCCTCCAACGCCTCGGTTCCCGCGAGGAATCAATGCCAAGGCTGCCGCCGGTCAGCCTTGCCATTGATTCACGGGCGACGCGTCACGGCACGGCGCGCCGACGCCTCCCCTCCCTCGCACGCGTACACATGGGTGCGGCGCGGCTATATAGCCGGTGGCCTGCACTCGCCTGTGCCCACACCAGCCCCGTCCCTCGCCGCCGCCCAGCCCCTCCCTCTCCCTACCTCTCCCGAGCGCCGCCGCCCAGCCCCTCCCTCTATCTCTCTACCTCTCCCGAGCCCGTCGCCATGGCGGAACGCTTCCCCGGAGACGAGGTGGCGGCCAACGGCTTCGGCCGCCGTTCGCTCCGCGAACAGGAGTCCTGGCTCCTATTCCAGGCGAACATCTCGGCGCCGCCGAACATGCGGCCGGGCCGACGGGGTGGAGACTCAGCGCCGGGGGAGTGCCCATTCCCCCGTTGCCCGAGGCCGTGGCGAAGCCGAAGTACTTCACCGAGGAAGTCGAGGTCGTGCGCGCCTCCCTCACTGACGCCCAATTCTCCCTCCCCCAGTACGCCGCCGACAACCACGCGGCTTGGGCGGCATATTTCGAGCGCCGCCAGCAGCAGCGCTTGGCGTCCACCAACGGCGTGCCGGTGGTCGGCGGCCGGCAGAACAGCGAGGGGCGCCACCTGTGGTGGGGCGTCCCCGGCCGCACACTCGAGGTCGTGCTGACGTACCTCGAGGACGGCAACGAACCGCCGTTGGCGTACCCGGCGAGGGCGGCCGCCCCGGCGTAGCACCGACGCGCCGGGCCATGGGCGCCAAGGAGGTTCGGGTCCTCCTCCTCTTCTTCCTCCTCCCGATCTTCATCGCACTCCTCCGGCACTCCGGCCCAGCTCGGCGTCAAGGCCGAGCCCGCGGCGGAGACGCCGCTCGGCCGGCGCACTCGCAGCGCCGGCATCGTCATCAACGAGGGCGGCCGGCGCACCTACTCGTTGCCTCCTCCTCCGCGCTTCGTCCAGCCAAAGACGGAGCCGGGGCTCGTGCCGGTGAAGACGGAGCCGGGGCTCGCGCCGGTGACGACGGAGCTCGACGACGACGACGCGGCCCTGGAATGGGCGCGCAGGGACTCCATAGTGATGGAGAAGGAGCGCCTGGAGAAGGCGAAGGAGCGCCAGTGCGCCGCCCTGCTTCGCTTCGCGGAGCTCGACGAGGCCGCGACGAAGGCGGAGTCGTCATCATCTACGACAGCGACGACGACGACGACGATGCGCCGCCACCAGTCCGCCATGGCGACGCCGGGCAGGGGTCCAGCAGGGGCGCCCGCGTCAAGGAGGAGAAGGCCGACGACGACGATGGCGGCGACTTCAGCCAGTTTTTCCTTTTGATTAGTTTATGTATATGTGCTATGTAATGAAAATCCGTGAACTTCGCCGAAATGTGCCGAAATTTATCGTGTTTGGCCAAAATTTATCGTGTTTGGCCGAAATTTATCGTGTTTAAGCCGAACTTCGCCGAACTTCTTTTATTTTAAAATGTGCCTGGGGGCGGCCCTGGGGCTGGCGGCTGGGGACCAACTCGCCCCCAGGCCCAATTTTTGCGCCGGCTCACCCCCAGGCGGCGATTTTAGGCGCCCCCTGGGGGGCCAACGGCTGGAGATGCCCTTAGGGCATCTCCAAGGGCGACCCAAATCGGACACACTAAAAGCATCTCCAACAGCCGCGCCAAACTAGCGCCGCACCGCAAAATTACCCATTTTAGCACGCGCTCAACCGGTATAGTTGCTCCGACGGGCGCGCAAAAACAGTGTGCGCGGCATATGTAGTTCAGCGCGCGGGCCGAAACTCAATCGTCCGCCGCTTATTTACTGCGCCCGCTCCCGCGCGTTGGACTCTCGCGCGCTCGCTCGCAACTCCCACCCCCATCCAGCCGCGCCATCGCCGCCGGCCGCGCCACCCGGCGACCGTTCCGCGCTTCCCCGGCCTATC
>NC_041382.1:778412102-778466542 GCF_002162155.2 Triticum dicoccoides
TCCCGCTGCCCCTCGCGCGCGTCCGTCCTCCGACGAATAGCGCCCGAGCGCTCGCTGCCGCTCGGCGCCCGCAAGGTGTTCGACAAAACGCCTACAAGGTATGTATTGCTCAAACTTCATGAATTTGGTGCGTGTTGATTGTAGTTTTTATAGCATAGTATTGAACATTGTAGATGAGTTCGTCGTATGATTCTTCTGAAGAAGAATTTGATATGGAAGAGGAGGAGGATCTTGCAATGATCCTAGCTATGCATATCAATAAAAAAACCGAAGCACGGTGGTTCGGTTATGGGTCGGCAGAAAATTTGGAGAGATAGGATCGATGCCCATAACAGATTGATTAGGCACTATTTCGTGGAGAATCCCACATACCCGGAGTCGTATTTTCGGCGCCGGTTTAGGATGAGCACCGACTTGTTCAGGCGCATTGCAGAGAAACTAGCGAGCCATGACCGGTTTTCTCAGCAAAGGAGGAATGTCGTCGGAGAGCTCGGGCATAGCACCTTTCAGAAGGTGACAGCCGCTTTGCGTATGTTGGCATACGATATCCCGGCTGATCTAGTTGATGATCACTTGGCTATGGGTGAGAGCCAAGCCATCATGTGTGTCAAGCGCTTCGCAATCGGCATTGTGCAAGTGTTTGGCGAGGAGTGTTTGAGATCTCCCAATGCTGAAGACGCCGCAAGGCTATTGGCGATGAACAAAGCTCGCGGCTTTTCTGGCATGCTTGGCTCAATAGATTGCATGCATTGGAGTTGGAAGAATTATCCAAAGGCATGGCATGGGCAATTCCATGACCAAAAAAAGGGTTCCACTATAATCCTTGAAGCGGTGGCCGATCAAGAGACTTGGATTTGGCATGCATTCTTTGGAATGTCTGGATCTTTGAATGACATCAATGTTGTCAACCGGTCACCACTGATGAATAAGATTACAAATGGTGAGCTGCCACCGGTGCATTTTGTAGCAAATGACCGTACATACAACTATGGCTATTATCTAGCGGATGGCATCTATCCAAAGTGGCAAACATTCGTGAAGCCTTTAAAAAAGCCGAAAGGTAAGAAAAATCTTGATTTCCACAATGCTCAGGTGGCGGCTAGAAAAGATGTGGAGAGAGCTTTTGGGATTTTGCAAACTCAATTTGCTGTTGTGAGAGAACCGGCTAGATTTTGCGATCAAAAAATGCTTTGGTACATCATGCACGCTTGTGTGATCATGCACAACATGATCATCGAGAATGAGCGTGGCCAAGATTTAGACTACTCATAGTATGAGCTCTTGGGACATCCCGTGCGAGTGCGACGGAGGGCTGAAAGGGTGGCCCGTTTTGTTGCCTCCTATCATATCATTCGGCGTCCCGCGACGCACAATGATCTTCAGAAGGATCTCATTGAGGAGTGGTGGGCATGGCATGGACGACAAAGAGCATTGTATTGTTCATTAACTATTTGTTGTGTTTATTGCACTATTTGTTGTACTAAACGATAAATTATTTGTTTGGATTGTAATAACGAAATTGAACTATTTATTGTTGATTTATTTTTGTTTAGTTTGATCATTTTTCCTTCTATTTGAGATATATATGTCCGCGCGCGCTGCATTTTTTGCGCGCTGCTGGAGCGGCGCGCGCGCTGCATTTTAGCGCCGCTGTTGGAGCCAGCGCTAGCGGCCGCGCAAAACCAGGCAAATGGCGCGCAACAAACTAGTTTTTAGCGTGCGGCACGAAGCGCGGCTGTTAGAGATGCTCTAAACGTCTACAAATACGGGAGACAACCACCCAACCACAAGTATCAAACATCCGCCCACATTTCGAGCGGAAATAGTATGAAAATAAAAACGAATTTCATGCAAACCGGACAAAATTGAAGCATGCCTGTTTTTTTTTACATTCGAACTGGACGACATTTGACAAGTTCAACTGAATTTTGAAAAAAATAACTACACGAGATACCGAACGGTGACCTCGTACGCATGGCCTCTCTGGTCGGCCGGCGGCACCTCCATCATTGTCTGCTCAATCGCCGTCACCATCGTAGTCTGAGTCGTCATGGTCCTTCTAGCGGCAGTAGGGCGCGTAGGGGCCGCGACACCCTTGATTGGCTGTCGACTGGTGCTCACAGCACATCCTCTACTTGCCCTTGTCGGTGACAAGGGCAACAGCGCACAGGGACTCCGCCACCCCAATCTTGATGAGTTGGTCGCTAAGGCCGTGCGTCTTCGCAATGTTCCTGGACTAGTCCCCGACCTAGGCCAATGCAAGTTCGAGGTCCACAAAACTCAGTCCGTGTGCGACGTCCGGCGTCGCGAACGTGGCCCGGCGGTGTGCGTTGGGTCGCCATGACGCCTTATTGGCCGATGTCACGAAGCTACGCGAGGACGTGTTGTTGCCGTCACTACCGAGGTAATGCAAGAGGCGCCTGTGCGCGTCCACGAGTGTCGAGGAGGGCCAACAATTGGGCGCCACTGGCTTTTGGTCAAACTACGGGGTGGTGATGGCATCGCTCTCTCCTTTTCGTGCCAGACACGTCTTGGTGGTGATGTGGGACGGTTGAAGCGGTCAAACATGCTACGTGGCGGCGAGAGCGGCTCCTCCTTCACCTCCTCCTTTACCCGGCGCCTGATACGTCTCCATCGTATCTATAATTTTTGATTGTTCCATGCCAATATTCTACAACTTTCATATACTTTTGGCAACTGTTTATACTATTTTTGGGACTAACATATTGATCCAGTGCCCAGTGCCAGTTCCTGTTTGTTGCATATTTTTTGTTTCGTAGAATATCCATCTCAAACGGAGTCCAAACGGAATAAAAACGGACGGAGATTTTTTGGAATATATGTGAATTTTGGGAAGTGAAATCAACGCGAGACGATGCTCGGGGGGCCCACGAGGTAGGGGGCGCGCCCCTGACCCTCGTGGCCACCCTGTAAGGCGGTTGATGCCATTTTTTCGCCGCAAGAAAGCTAATATCCGGATAAAGATCGTGTTCAAATTTCAGCCCAATCGGAGTTACGGATCTCCTGGAATATATAAGAAACGATGAAAGGGTAGAATCTGAGAACGCAGAAACAGAGAGAGACAGAGAGACAGATCCGATCTCGGAGGGGCTCTTGCCCCTCCCTTGCCATGGAGGCCATGGACCATAGGGGAAACCCTTCTCCCATCTAGGGATGAGGTCAAGGAAGAAGAAGAAGGAGGGGGACTCTCTCCCCCTTGCTTCCGGTGGCACCGGAGTGCCACCGGGGGCCATCATCATCACCGCGATCTACACCAACACCTCCGCCGTCTTCACCAACATCTCCATCACCTTCCCCCCTCTATCTACAGCGGTCCACTCTCCTGCAACCCGCTGTACCCTCTACTTGAACATGGTGCTTTATGCTTCATATTATTATCCAATGATGTGTTGCCATCCTATGATGTCTGAGTAGATTTTCATTGTCCTATCGGTGGTTGATGAATTGCTATGATTGATTTAATTTTCTTGTGGTTATGTTGCTGTCCTTTGGTGCCCATCATATGATTGCGCGCGTGGATCACACCCTAGGGTTAGTTGTATGTTGATAGGACTATGTATTGGAGGACAAGAGTGACAGAAGCTTCAACCTAGCATAGAAATTGATGCATACGAGATTGAAGGGGGACCAATATATCTTAATGCTATGGTTGGGTTTTACCTTAATGAACGTTAGTAGTTGCGGATGCTTGCTAATAGTTCCAATCATAAGTGTATAGAATTCCAAGTCAGGGATGACATGCTAGCAATGGCCTCTCCCACATAATACTTGCTGTCGGTCTAGTAAAGTAGTCAATTGCTTAGCGACAATTTCGCAACTCCTACCATCACTTTTCCACACTCGCTATATTTACTTTATTGTGTCTTTACTCAAACAGCCCCTACCTTTTTATTTACGTAATCTTTATTATCTTGCAAACCTATCCAACAACACCTACAAAGTATTTCTAGTTTCATACTTGTTCTAGGTAAAGTGAACGTCAAGCGTGCGTAGAGTTGTATCGGTGGTCGATAAAACTTGAGGGAATATTTGTTCTACCTTTAGCTCCTCGTTGGGTTCGACACTCTTACTTATCGAAAACTGTTGCGATCCCCTATACTTGTGGGTTATCAGCGCCCGATTTAGACGTTGTGATTACGCGTGAGGGATGACACCTCCTCCTTGACATATTGTCTGATTTGGACGGGGAGGGGTGGTTGTTGTTGATGCTACATGTCGTCCGAGGAGAGCACAACCTACTCCTTCGTTATGGCAAGATAGAGGGCGAGGTTGTCGGAGACCATGTGTGGCAGCACCATCATTCGGAGGGGGATCCACCGGGCGGCATCGAGAACTGTCCGCTGGTGCTGGACTTGCCCATCGCGCGTTAGAGGAATGGAGAAGAGAGGAGAAGAGATGAGAGTTGGTCGTGTGTGTGGAAAGGAAAGCAGATGGGTTTCAACAGCGCCTCTGCCTACTTAAATAGCCGGTGCAGGCGAACGGACGCCGCTTCAATGCAACGGAGTGGTCGAAGTAGGCTTCTCAGTCGCCACATGTCTGCATTGTGGTGGCGCCGCCCTCCCATCCAGTCACATCAATCTTACAGCAGCGGCTAGTCATGTCCGCTCTAGAGCGACATGAATGCACATAGACCTTTAGCGAGCGGGACACGTGACGATGACTTTCTCTGGTACCGCGGAGTCAGACACGTACACGGCAGATATCCGGATATCCACAAACCTCTCCCCGGTTATTTTCCAGTATGGAGGAATCCAAACGAGCGAACGCGCGCCTGCTCGAACGTTTGTCGCACGGTGTTAGATGGTGAAAACTGTATGGGGTCTAAACGATTTGGGTACACTGTTGGATATGCCCTTACTACTCCATCGTTCTTGCCACATACCAACTTTTCTATCCCAAAAGGGCGACAATTACAAAAGTATAGAGGGCGAGAAGTACTCTTTTTTTTTGCGGAGGGCAAGGAGTACTTTTTATAAAGGTTAGATCTTGTTGAAATTTCCAAAGTACCTAAAAGGATCTCACATGCACATATGATGCGATGCAACTTGCATCCCTAGATTTAAGGCCTCATTCGGTTTGGAGGATTTCTATAGGAAAAACATAGGAACAAGGATTTCATAAAAAAAAATTTAATAGATGCATTCAGTTTGTAGGAAACACGTACGGGAATTTCATAGGAATACTATTTATTTCATGTGTTTTTGCATGAATCTAGACATCTACTTAAAGCTCATTTTATGCGTAGTAACGAGGCAAGACAATTCCTTAGGATGGCAAGTGTCATCCTATCAAATTCCTATACTACTCATAATTTCCACGTTTTGATTTCCTCCAAACTGAATGAGGCCTAAGTGGAAAATTTAATAAACGCGTGGATCTATAAGCAAGGATAATCTACAACTGGACCCCTTAGAGCAAGTATAATAAGGTACAGTCAGCAGGCTGTAAGGATTAAAATATAATATATTTGCTGAGTTGGATGTGAAAGAAGAGGAGAGAGAAGGGAAGCGGGCTGTAGATTAACAGCTGGCTGCAGCACGTGCTCCAAGAAATAATGTGAGAGTGTAAAGTGGATCATCTATTAATGAAGTAGTACTACTTAGTAACTTATTACTATACATATTGGCTACTAAGTTGGCTATAAATGATGTGGTAACGTTATATAGCCGATTGTGGACTATACTATTAACCATGCTTTTATATTAACATTATACGTTCAGGTGCCACACGGACGTCTTCGCCGTGGTCCTGGACTGGTCCTCGACATAGGCCAACGCAAGGTAGGGGTCAAAGACTCAGTCCGGCGTTACGTCGGACATCGCGAACGCGGCCCTGCGGTGTGCGTTGCACCATCATGCCGCCTTATCGGCCGATGTCATAGAGTTGCGCGACAACATGTTGTCGCCGTTGTCGTCGAGGTAATGCAGGAGTCGCCTGCGGGCTAGTCCGATTTTAAGTGGAACAAAATCAGGCAAAAATCAGCCACACCCTGAATACCAGCAGGCCCATGCATGGGATAATGCCAGCTAGAGTTCAAATTCTTGATATATGTTTTTTTAACTTTTGATCTATTAATCTTCAATCATAACAGTACAACGAACACCAGAAAAAAAATTACATCCAGATTCATAGACCATCTAGCAATGATTACAAGCACTGAAGCGAGTCGAAGGCGCGCCGTCATCATCTCCCCTCCATCACTGGAGTCGGGCACAACTTGTTGTGGTAGACAGTCGAGAATTTATCGTGCTAAGACCCCATAGGACCAACTTGCCAGAACAACAACTGCCATTGATGAAGAATAATGTAGATCGAAAGGATCCAACCCAAAGACACGTGAACGTAGACGAACAATGGCGAGATCCGAGCAAATCCACTAAAGATAGATCCGCCAGAGACACACCTCCACATGCCGATCAATGATGCTAGACACATCACCGAAACGGGGGCTAGGCGGGGAGACCTATATTCCATCTTCAGCGAGCCGCCGTCGTCTTGCCTTCCTGAGCAGGACACAAACCCTATCAAAACGAAAAAGAATGACTAAAACCGAAGCCCTTTCGTCAGCCCTTGCCAGGATCCACGACGCACCCATGGTCATAGGGCCACCAGAAATGAGGCGAACCCGCGGTGGCCGGCGAGAGGCGGGAACCCAGCTTTTTGGAGGAGGAGGAGGCGGCATGAGACAGGCACTTGGTGTCGATAAATTTTTTTATGTTGGGCAATCGGGTTCTCCAGTAATTTACTTAAACTCAGTGGTTTCTCCTAATACATTACAAACAACGAAATGGTCTAAGTTGTAAATGGGGAGAATAAGTCGATGAGCACCTTTGAAATTCAGCGTCGAGCAACTTTACTTGACGTGGCAGTCTTTATTTTGATGAAAGTCATATGTAATTATGTATCTTTATAACAAGATGCACACTATGCCAAAAAAAAAAGATGCACAGAAACAAGAAATCAGCACATTTCTCCTTCTTCATCATAATGACCGAGACCCTAAGAAAAGTACAATTGTTCTCATCATGTCTATAACACCTCGAAAATAAAGTTTTGTCATGCTGATAAAGTAAAGTGTTTTTATTTGATCACACAATAAGGAAAGTGGTATATGGGCACAGTGAATTTATAAATGTAATTTATCTCCGAACGTATACAGATTTAGGAGCAGAAAAAAAGAAAGAGATTCTTTTAATGGAGAACATACGTGAAGTAGAAAAAAATATAAATGCAAAAGAGTTGGTGATTTAGGAGAAAAAAGGAAGAGATTTTATCTACTGTTTTTTCTACTACTCCTATAAAAGCACGAAAGGGTGGAGAACCAGATCATCCTATCCATCGAAACCTGCAATCTGATGGTCTACATCACTCCAGCATACTAAACGCATTTTATACTTTAATTACCCACCATGCCATTGCCTTAATTATTTACCCACCATGCCATTGGATTAACATCGTCCCGGACACATCGCTGCCCTCTCGCTACCACGCCGTCGGGGCAGTTTGGCCACCGCCCCACACCTCGCTCCACCTCTTCCCTACAACCTCCGCGCCAGCCACGCCTCGATCGCCGCCGGACAACCTCCACCTGTGCCTGTCCACAAGCGCCGCTGGACAGCCGCTCCGTCCACGCGCCACGCGCCGCCGCGCCGTCCGCACTCGCGCTGCCCGGACCATCGCGCCGTCCAGCGCCCGCACCGCCCACACGCCGGCCGGGCCGCCACGTCCACTCCAAGGATCAGTGTTGAGGACGCCGCCCGCGTCGCCATCTCCCCCTTCGAGGACTCCGTCGACGGCATCAACGGCAACCTGTTCGACGCCTACGTCAAGCGTAAGTAACCGTTGTCAGTCGATTCTTGAGCTGTTGATTGATTCTTGGTCTGTTCTTGCGTCTTCTTGATCTGTTCTTGCGTCTTCTTGAGCTGTTGATTGATTTGTTTTGGGCGTGCTACTTCATGGGCGCGCGCCAACCGGTGCGCAAGGGCGACCGCTTCGTGGTGCACGGCCACATGCACGCCGTGAAGATCAAGGTCGTCGACACGGACCCTGACGAGTGCGTCATCATGGCAGCGGGCATGCAGGTCTTTTGCAACAACGCCAACCCGGTCAAACGGGAGGACGAGGAGAGGCTCGACGGCCCGGGCTACGACGACATTGGCGGCGTCCGCAAGCAGCTTGCACAGATCCGGGAGCTGTTCGAGCTGCCGCTGCGCCACCCCAAGCTGTTCAAGACGCTGGGCGTGAAGCCACCCAAGGGGATCCTGCTCTACGGCCCGCCCGGCACCGGCAAGACGCTGCTCGCGCACGCCATCGCGGCCGAGTCGGGCGCCAACTTCGTCGTCGTCAACGGGCCGGAGATCATGTCCATGATGGCCGGCCAGAGCGAGGACAACCTGCGCAAGGTGTTCGCCCAGGCTGAGGCTCGGGCGCCGTCCATGATCTTCATGGACGAGATCGACGCCATCGCGCCCAACCGCGAGAAGACGCACGACGAGATGGAGCGCCGCGTCGTGTCCCAGCTGCTCATGCTCATGGACGGCCTCCGCCCGCGCGCGCAGGTCATGGTCATCGGCGCCACCAACCGCCCCAACAGCCTCAACCTCGCGCTCCGGCGCTTCAGCCGCTTCGACAAGGAGATCGATATCGGCGTGCCCGACGAGGTCGGCCGCATCCACTCCAAGGACATGCCCCTCTCGGACAACGTCGACCTTGAGCGCATCAGCAAGGACACGCACTGCTTCGTCGGAGCCGACCTCGCCGTGCTCTGCTCCAAGGCGGCCTTCCAGTGCATCCGCCAGAAGATGGACGTGATCGACCTCGAGGCGGACACCATCGACGTGGAGGTGCTCAACTCCATGTCCGTGATCATGGACGACCTGGTGCACGCCAAGGAGGTGACCAAGCCGTCGGCGCTGCGGGAGACGGGTCTGGTGGAGGTCCCCAAGGTGTCGTGGGCGGCCTGGAGGATGTCAAGCGGGAGCTCCAGGAGATGGTGCAGTACCGTACCGAGTGGAGCACCCGGAGATGTTCGAGCTCTTCGGCATGGAGCCGTCGCGGGACGTGAGCTCCTCGACTGTGTGTGACGTCGCCGGGCTGAAGGAAATATGCCCTAGAGGCAATAATAAAGTTATTATTTATTTCCTTATTTCATGATAAATGTTTATTATTCATGCTAGAATTGTATTAACCGGAAACATAATACATGTGTGAATACATAGACAAACAGAGTGGCACTAGTATGCCTCTACTTGACTAGCTCGTTAATCAAAGATGGTTATGTTTCCTAACCATAGACAAAGAGTTGTTATTTGATTAACGGGATCACATCATTAGGAGAATGATGTGATTGACTTGACCCATTCCGTTAGCTTAGCACTCGATCGTTTAGTATGTTGCTATTGCTTTCTTCATGACTTATACATGTTCCTATGACTATGAGATTATGCAACTCCCGTTTACCGGAGGAACACTTTGTGTGCTACAAAACGTCACAACGTAACTGGGTGATTATAAAGGACCTCTACAGGTGTCTCCAAAGGTACATGTTGGGTTGGCGTATTTTGATATTAGGATTTGTCACTCCGATTGTTGGAGAGGTATCTCAGGGCCCTCTCGGTAATGCACATCACATAAGCCTTGCAAGCATTGCAACTAATGAGTTAGTTGCGAGATGATGTGTTACGGAACGAGTAAAGAGACTTGCCGGTAACGAGATTGAACTAGGTATTGAGATACCGACGATCGAATCTCGGGCAAGTAACATACCAATGACAAAGGGAACAACGTATGTTCTTATGCGGTCTGACCGATAAAGATCTTCGTAGAATATGTAGGAGCCAATATGAGCATCCAGGTTCCGCTATTGGTTATTGACCGGAGACGTGTCTCGGTCATGTCTACATTGTTCTCGAACCCGTAGGGTCCGCACGCTTAAGGTTTCGATGACAGTTATATTATGAGTTTATGAGTTTTGATGTACCGAAGGAGTTCGGAGTCCCGGATGAGATCGGGGACATGATGAGGAGTCTCGAAATGGTCGAGACGTAAAGATCGATATATTGGACGACTATATTCGGACATCAGAAAGGTTCCGAGTGGTTCGGGTATTTTTCGGAGTACCGGGGAGTTACGGGAATACGGGAGAAGAAGTATATGGGCCTTATTGGGCTTTAGGGGAGAGGGAGAGGCAGGCCACGCGCCCCCCCCAAGGCCTAGTCCGAATTGGACTAGGGGGAGGGGCTGCGCCCCCTCCTTCCTTCTCTTCCCTCTTCCCCTTCCTTGTCTCCTACTCCTACTACATGGAAGGACTCCTAGTTGGATTAGGAAAGGGGGAATCCTACTCCCGGTGGGAGTAGGACTCCCCTAGGGCGCGCCATAGAGAGGGCCGGCCATTCCTTCCTCCACTCCTTTATATACGGGGGTAGGGGGCACCCCATAGACACACAAGTTGATCCTCGTGATCGTTTTTTAGCCGTGTGCGGTGCCTCCCTCCACCATACTCCTCGATAATATTGTAGCGGTGCTTAGGCGAAGCCCTGCGATAGTAGAACATCAAGATCGTCACCACGCCGTCGTGCTGGCGGAACTCTTCCCCGACACTTTGCTGGATCGGAGTCCGGGGATCGTCATCGAGCTGAACGTGTGCTAGAACTCGGAGATGCCGTAGTTTCGGTGCTTGATCGGTCGGGCCGTGAAGACGTACGACTACATCAACCGCGTTGTCATAACGCTTCCGCTTCCGGTCTACAAGGGTACGTAGACAACACTCTCCCCTCTCGTTGCTATGCATCACCATGATCTTGCGTGTGTGTAGGAAATTTTGAAATTACTACGTTCCCCAACAGTGGCATCCGAGCCTAGGTTTTATGCGTTGATGTAATATGCACGAGTAGAACACAAGTGAGTTATGGGCGATATAAGTCATACTGCTTACCAGCATGTCACACTTTGGTTCGGCGGTATTGTTGGATGAAGCGGCCCGGACCGACATTACGCGTACGCTTACGCGAGACTGGTTCTACCGACGTGCTTTGCACATTGGTGGCTGGCGGGTGTCAGTTTCTCCAACTTTAGTTGAACCGAGTGTGGCTACGCCCGGTCCTTGCGAAGGTTAAAACAACACCAACTTGACAAACTATCGTTGTGATTTTGATGCGTGGGTAAGATTGGTTCTTGCTTAAGCCCGTAGCAGCCACGTAAAAATTGCAACAACAAAGTAGAGGACGTCTAACTTGTTTTTGCAGGGCATGTTGTGATGTGATATGGTCAAGACATGATGCTAAATTTTATTGTATGAGATGATCATGTTTTGTAACCGAGTTATCGGCAACTGGTAGGAGTCATATGATTGTCGCTTTATTGTATGCAATGCAATCGCGCTGTAATGCTTTACTTTATCACTAAGCGATAGCGATAGTCGTGGAAGCATAAGATTGGCGAGACGATAACGATGCTACGATGGAGATCAAGGTGTCGTGCCGGTGACGATGGTGATCACGACGGTGCTTCGGAGATGGAGATCACAAGCACAAGATGATGATGGCCATATCATATCACTTATATTAATTGCATGTGATGTTTATCTTTTATGCATCTTATCTTGCTTTGATTGACGGTAGCATTATAAGATGATCTCTCACTAATTATCAAGAAGTGTTCTCCCTGAGTATGCACCGTTGCGAAAGTTCTTCGTGCTGAGACACCACGTGATGATCGGGTGTGATAGGCTCTACGTTCAAATACAACGGGTGCAAAACAGTTGCACACGCGGAATACTCAGGTTATACTTGACGAGCCAAGCATATACAGATATGGCCTCGGAACACGGAGACCGAAAGGTCGAGCGTGAATCATATAGTAGATATGATCAACATAGTGATGTTCACCATTGAAACTACTCCATCTCACGTGATGATCGGACATGGTTTAGTTGATTTGGATCACGTGACCACTTAGAAGATTAGAGGGATATTTTTCTAAGTGGGAGTTCTTAAGTAATATGATTAATTGAACTTTAAATTTATCATGAACTTAGTCCTGGTAGTATTTTGCAAATTATGTTGTAGATCAATAGCTCGCGTTGTTGCTTCCCTGTGTTTATTTTGATATGTTTCAAGAGAAAATTGTGTTGAAAGATGTTAGTAGCAATGATGCGGATTGGATCCGTGATCTGAGGTTTATCCTCATTGCTGCATAGAAGAATTATGTTCTTGATGCACCGCTAGGTGACAGACCTATTGCAGGAGCAGATGCAGACGTTATGAACGTTTGGCTAGCTCAATATGATGACTACTTGATAGTTTAGTGCACCATGCTTAATGGCTTAGAATCGGGACTTCAAAGACGTTTTGAACGTCATGGACCATATGAGATGTTCCAGGAGTTAAAGTTAATATTTCAAGCAAATACCCGAGTTGAGAGATATGAAGTCTCCAACAAGTTCTATAGCTAAAAGATAGAGGAGAATCGCTCAACTAGTGAGCATGTGCTCAGATTGTCTGGGTACTACAATCGCTTGAATCAAGTGGGAGTTAATCTTCCAGATAAGATAGTGATTGACAGAATTCTCTAGTCACCATCACCAAGTTAGTAGAACTTCATGATGAACTATAATACGCAAGGGATAACGGAAACAACTCCCAAGCTCTTCGTGATGCTGAAATCAACGAAGGTAGAAATCAAGAAAAACATCAAGTGTTGATGGTTGACAAGACCACTAGTTTCAAGAAAAGGGAAGAAGGGGAACTTCAAGAAGAACGGCAAACAAGTTGCTGCTCAAGTGAAGAAGCCCAAGTCTGATCCTAAGCCTGAGACTAAGTGCTTCTACTGCAAAGGGACTGGTCACTGGAAGTGGAACTGCCCCAAGTATTTGGCGGATAAGAAGGATGGCAAAGTGAACATAAGTGTATTTGATATACATGTTATTGATGTGTACTTTACTAGTGTTTATAACAACCCCTCAGTATTTGATACTAGTTCAGTTGCTAAGATTAGTAACTCGAAACGGGAGTTGCAGAATAAACAGAGACTAGTTAAGGGTGAAGTGACGATGTGTGTTGGAAGTGGTTCCAAGATTGATATGATCATCATTGCACACTCCCTATAATTTCAGGATTAGTGTTGAACCTAAATAAGTGTTATTTGGTGTTTGCGTTAAGCATGAATATGATTTGATCATGTTTATATGGTTATTCATTTAAGTAAGAGAATAAATTGTTGTTCTGTTTACATGAATAAAACCTTATATGGTTACACACCCAATGAAAATAGTTCGTTGGATCTCGATCGTAGTGATACACATAATCATAATATTGAAACCAAAAGATGCAAAGTTAATAATGATAGTGCAACTTATTTGTGGCACTGCCGTTTAGGTCATATTGGTGTAAATCGCATGAAGAAACTCCATGTTGATGGGCTTTTGGAATCACTTGATTATAAATCAATTGATGCTTGCGAATCATGCCTCATGGGCAAGATGACTAAGACTCTGTTCTTCGAAACAATGGAGCGAGCAACAGATTTGTTGGAAATCATACATACTGATGTATGTGGTCTGATGAATATTGAGGCTCGCGACAGGTATCATTATTTTCTGATCTTCACAGATGATTTGAGCAGATATGAGTATATCTACTTAATGAAACATAAGTCTGAAACGTTTGAAAAGTTCAAAGAATTTCAGAGTGAAGTTGAAAATCATCGTAACAAGAAAATAAAATTCCTACGGTCTGATCGTGGAGGAGAATATTTGAGTTACGAGTTTGGTGTACATTTGAAACAATGTGGAATAGTTTCGCAACTCACGCCACCTGGAACACCACAGCATAATGGTGTGTCCGATCGTCATAACCGTACTTTATTGGATATAGTGCAATCTATGATGTCTCTTACCGATCTATCACTATTGTTTTGGGGTTATGCATTAGAGACAGCTACATTCACGTTAAAAAGGGCACCATCTAAATCCGTTGAGACGACACAATCTGAATTATGGTTTGGCAAGAACCTAAAGTTGTCGTTTCTTAAAGTTTTGGGTTGTGATGCTTATGTGAAAAATTTTCATCCTGATAAACTCAAACCCAAATCGGAGAAATATGTCTTCATAGGATACCCAAAGGAGACTGTTGGGTACACCTTCTATCATAGATCCGAAGGCAAGACATTCGTTGCTAAGAATGGATCCTTTCTAGAGAAGGAGTTTCTCTCGAAAAAAGTGAGTGGGAGGAAAGTAGAAAACTTGATAAGGTAATTGTACATTCTCCCTTATTGGAAAGTAGTTCATCACAAAAATCTGTTTTGGCACGAAAAAGCCGCGGACCAGCCGCGTCAGCGACACGGCGCCTCGTCTTCCTCCAACGCCTCGGTTCCCGCGAGGAATCAATGCCAAGGCTGCCGCCGGTCAGCCTTGCCATTGATTCACGGGCGGCGCGTCACGGCACGGCGCGCCGACGCCTCCCCTCCCTCGCACGCGTACACATGGGTGCGGCGCGGCTATATAGCCGGTGGCCTGCACTCGCCTGTGCCCACACCAGCCCCGTCCCTCGCCGCCGCCCAGCCCCTCCCTCTCCCTACCTCTCCCGAGCGCCGCCGCCCAGCCCCTCCCTCTATCTCTCTACCTCTCCCGAGCCCGTCGCCATGGCGGAACGCTTCCCCGGAGACGAGGTGGCGGCCAACGGCTTCGGCCGCCGTTCGCTCCGCGAACAGGAGTCCTGGCTCCTATTCCAGGCGAACATCTCGGCGCCGCCGAACATGCGGCCGGGCCGACGGGGTGGAGACTCAGCGCCGGGGGAGTGCCCATTCCCCCGTTGCCCGAGGCCGTGGCGAAGCCGAAGTACTTCACCGAGGAAGTCGAGGTCGTGCGCGCCTCCCTCACTGACGCCCAATTCTCCCTCCCCCAGTACGCCGCCGACAACCACGCGGCTTGGGCGGCATATTTCGAGCGCCGCCAGTGATCCATCTATGGACTGGTGCAAGCATCTCGGTGTTGGAATATACGCTTTGATAAGTTGATCAAAGTATATAGTTTTATACAGATTTGCGGTGAAGCCTGTATTTACCGAGGTAATGCAAGAGGCGCCTATGCGCGTCCACGAGTGTCGAGGAGGGCCAACAATTGGGCGCCACTGGCTTTTGGTCGAACGACGGGGTGGTGATGGCATCGCTCTCTCCTTTTCGTGCCAGGCACGTCTTGGTGGTGATGTGGGACGGTTGAAGCGGTCAAACATGCTACGTGGCGGCGAGAGCGGCTCCTCCTTCACCTCCTCCTTTACCCGGCGCCTGATACGTCTCCATCGTATCTATAATGTTTGATTGTTCCATGCCAATATTCTACAACTTTCATATACTTTTGGCAACTGTTTATACTATTTTTGGAACTAACATATTGATCCAGTGCCCAGTGCCAGTTCCTGTTTGTTGCATATTTTTTGTTTCGCAGAATATCCATCTCAAACGGAGTCCAAACGGAATAAAAACGGACGGAGATTTTTTGGAATATATGTGATTTTTGGGAAGTGAAATCAACACGAGACGATGCTCGGGGGGCCCACGAGGTAGGGGGCGCGCCCCTGACCCTCGTGGCCACCCTGTAAGGCGGTTGATGCCATTTTTTCGCCGCAAGAAAGCTAATATCCGGATAAAGATCGTGTTCAAATTTCAGCCCAATCGGAGTTACGGATCTCCTGGAATATATAAGAAACGATGAAAGGGTAGAATCTGAGAACGCAGAAACAGAGAGAGACAGAGAGACAGATCCGATCTCGGAGGGGCTCTTGCCCCTCCCTTGCCATGGAGGCCATGGACCATAGGGGAAACCCTTCTCCCATCTAGGGATGAGGTCAAGGAAGAAGAAGAAGGAGGGGGACTCTCTCCCCCTTGCTTCCGGTGGCACCGGAGTGCCACCGGGGGCCATCATCATCACCGCGATCTACACCAACACCTCCGCCGTCTTCACCAACATCTCCATCACCTTCCCCCCTCTATCTACAGCGGTCCACTCTCCTGCAACCCGCTGTACCCTCTACTTGAACATGGTGCTTTATGCTTCATATTATTATCCAATGATGTGTTGCCATCCTATGATGTCTGAGTAGATTTTCATTGTCCTATCGGTGGTTGATGAATTGCTATGATTGATTTAATTTTCTTGTGGTTATGTTGCTGTCCTTTGGTGCCCATCATATGATTGCGCGCGTGGATCACACCCTAGGGTTAGTTGTATGTTGATAGGACTATGTATTGGAGGACAAGAGTGACAGAAGCTTCAACCTAGCATAGAAATTGATGCATACGAGATTGAAGGGGGACCAATATATCTTAATGCTATGGTTGGGTTTTACCTTAATGAACGTTAGTAGTTGCGGATGCTTGCTAATAGTTCCAATCATAAGTGTATAGAATTCCAAGTCAGGGATGACATGCTAGCAATGGCCTCTCCCACATAATACTTGCTGTCGGTCTAGTAAAGTAGTCAATTGCTTAACGACAATTTCGCAACTCCTACCATCACTTTTCCACACTCGCTATATTTACTTTATTGTGTCTTTACTCAAACATCCCCTACCTTTTTATTTACGTAATCTTTATTATCTTGCAAACCTATCCAACAACACCTACAAAGTATTTCTAGTTTCATACTTGTTCTAGGTAAAGTGAACGTCAAGCGTGCGTAGAGTTGTATCGGTGGTCGATAAAACTTGAGGGAATATTTGTTCTACCTTTAGCTCCTCGTTTGGTTCGACACTCTTACTTATCGAAAACTGTTGCGATCCCCTATACTTGTGGGTTATCAGCGCCCGATTTAGACGTTGTGATCACGCGTGAGGGATGACACCTCCTCCTTGACATATTGTCTGATTTGGACGGGGAGGGGTGGTTGTTGTTGATGCTACATGTCGTCCGAGGAGAGCACAACCTACTCCTTCGTTATGGCAAGATAGAGGGCGAGGTTGTCGGAGACCATGTGTGGCAGCACCATCATTCGGAGGGGGATCCACCGGGCGGCATCGAGAACTGTCCGCTGGTGCTGGACTTGCCCATCGCGCGTTAGAGGAATGGAGAAGAGAGGAGAAGAGATGAGAGTTGGTCGTGTGTGTGGAAAGGAAAGCAGATGGGTTTCAACAGCGCCTCTGCCTACTTAAATAGCCGGTGCAGGCGAACGGACGCCGCTTCAATGCAACGGAGTGGTCGAAGTAGGCTTCTCAGTCGCCACATGTCTGCATTGTGGTGGCGCCGCCCTCCCATCCAGTCACATCAATCTTACAGCAGCGGCTAGTCATGTCCGCTCTAGAGCGACATGAATGCACATAGACCTTTAGCGAGCGGGACACGTGACGATGACTTTCTCTGGTACCGCGGAGTCAGACACGTACACGGCAGATATCCGGATATCCACAAACCTCTCCCCGGTTATTTTCCAGTATGGAGGAATCCAAATGAACGAACGCGCGCCTGCTCGAACGTTTGTCGCACGGTGTTAGATGGTGAAAACTGTATGGGGTCTAAACGATTTGGGTACACTGTTGGATATGCCCTTACTACTCCATCGTTCTTGCCACATACCAACTTTTCTATCCCAAAAGGGCGACAATTACAAAAGTATAGAGGGCGAGAAGTACTCTTTTTTTTTGCGGAGGGCAAGGAGTACTTTTTATAAAGGTTAGATCTTGTTGAAATTTCCAAAGTACCTAAAAGGATCTCACATGCACATATGATGCGATGCAACTTGCATCCCTAGATTTAAGGCCTCATTCGGTTTGGAGGATTTCTATAGGAAAAACATAGGAACAAGGATTTCATAGAATTTTTTTTAATAGATGCATTCAGTTTGTAGGAAACACGTACGGGAATTTCATAGGAATACTATTTATTTCATGTGTTTTTGCATGAATCTAGACATCTACTTAAAGCTCATTTTATGCGTAGTAACGAGGCAAGACAATTCCTTAGGATGGCAAGTGTCATCCTATCAAATTCCTATACTACTCATAATTTCCACGTTTTGATTTCCTCCAAACCGAATGAGGCCTAAGTGGAAAATTTAATAAACGCGTGGATCTATAAGCAAGGATAATCTACAACTGGACCCCTTAGAGCAAGTATAATAAGGTACAGTCAGCAGGCTGTAAGGATTAAAATATAATATATTTGCTGAGTTGGATGTGAAAGAAGAGGAGAGAGAAGGGAAGCGGGCTGTAGATTAACAGCTGGCTGCAGCACGTGCTCCAAGAAATAATGTGAGAGTGTAAAGTGGATCATCTATTAATGAAGTAGTACTACTTAGTAACTTATTACTATACATATTGGCTACTAAGTTGGCTATAAATGATGTGGTAACGTTATATAGCCGATTGTGGACTATACTATTAACCATGCTTTTATATTAACATTATACGTTCAGGTGCCACACGGACGTCTTCGCCGTGGTCCTGGACTGGTCCTCGACATAGGCCAACGCAAGGTAGGGGTCAAAGACTCAGTCCGGCGTTACGTCGGACATCGCGAACGCGGCCCTGCGGTGTGCGTTGCACCATCATGCCGCCTTATCGGCCGATGTCATAGAGTTGCGCGACAACATGTTGTCGCCGTTGTCGTCGAGGTAATGCAGGAGTCGCCTGCGGGCTAGTCCGATTTTAAGTGGAACAAAATCAGGCAAAAATCAGCCACACCCTGAATACCAGCAGGCCCATGCATGGGATAATGCCAGCTAGAGTTCAAATTCTTGATATATGTTTTTTTAACTTTTGATCTATTAATCTTCAATCATAACAGTACAACGAACACCAGAAAAAAAATTACATCCAGATTCATAGACCATCTAGCAATGATTACAAGCACTGAAGCGAGTCGAAGGCGCGCCGTCATCATCTCCCCTCCATCACTGGAGTCGGGCACAACTTGTTGTGGTAGACAGTCGAGAATTTATCGTGCTAAGACCCCATAGGACCAACTTGCCAGAACAACAACTGCCATTGATGAAGAATAATGTAGATCGAAAGGATCCAACCCAAAGACACGTGAACGTAGACGAACAATGGCGAGATCCGAGCAAATCCACTAAAGATAGATCCGCCAGAGACACACCTCCACATGCCGATCAATGATGCTAGACACATCGCCGAAACGGGGGCTAGGCGGGGAGACCTATATTCCATCTTCAGGGAGCCGCCGTCGTCTTGCCTTCCTGAGCAGGACACAAACCCTATCAAAACGAAAAAGAATGACTAAAATCGAAGCCCTTTCGTCAGCCCTTGCCAGGATCCACGACGCACCCATGGTCATAGGGCCACCAGAAATGAGGCGAACCCGCGGTGGCCGGCGAGAGGCGGGAACCCAGCTTTTTGGAGGAGGAGGAGGCGGCATGAGACAGGCACTTGGTGTCGATAAATTTTTTTATGTTGGGCAATCGGGTTCTCCAGTAATTTACTTAAACTCAGTGGTTTCTCCTAATACATTACAAACAACGAAATGGTCTAAGTTGAAAATGGGGAGAATAAGTCGATGAGCACCTTTGAAATTCAGCGTCGAGCAACTTTACTTGACGTGGCAGTCTTTATTTTGATGAAAGTCATATGTAATTATGTATCTTTATAACAAGATGCACACTATGCCAAAAAAAAAAGATGCACAGAAACAAGAAATCAGCACATTTCTCCTTCTTCATCATAATGACCGAGACCCTAAGAAAAGTACAATTGTTCTCATCATGTCTATAACACCTCGAAAATAAAGTTTTGTCATGCTGATAAAGTAAAGTGTTTTTATTTGATCACACAATAAGGAAAGTGGTATATGGGCACAGTGAATTTATAAATGTAATTTATCTCCGAACGTATACAGATTTAGGAGCAGAAAAAAAGAAAGAGATTCTTTTAATGGAGAACATACGTGAAGTAGAAAAAAATATAAATGCAAAAGAGTTGGTGATTTAGGAGAAAAAAAGAAGAGATTTTATCTACTGTTTTTTCTACTACTCCTATAAAAGCACGAAAGGGTGAAGAACCAGATCATCCTATCCATCGAAACCTGCAATCTGATGGTCTACATCACTCCAGCATACTAAACACATTTTATACTTTAATTACCCACCATGCCATTGCCTTAATTATTTACCCACCATGCCATTGGATTAACATCGTCCCGGACACATCGCTGCCCTCTCGCTACCACGCCGTCGGGGCAGTTTGGCCACCGCCCCACACCTCGCTCCACCTCTTCCCTACAACCTCCGCGCCAGCCACGCCTCGATCGCCGCCGGACAACCTCCACCTGTGCCTGTCCACAAGCGCCGCTGGACAGCCGCTCCGTCCACGCGCCACGCGCCGCCGCGCCGTCCGCACTCGCGCTGCCCGGACCATCGCACCGTCCAGCGCCCGCACCGCCCACACGCCGGCCGGGCCGCCACGTCCACTCCAAGGATCAGTGTTGAGGACGCCGCCCGCGTCGCCATCTCCCCCTTCGAGGACTCCGTCGACGGCATCAACGGCAACCTGTTCGACGCCTACGTCAAGCGTAAGTAATCGTTGTCAGTCGATTCTTGAGCTGTTGATTGATTCTTGGTCTGTTCTTGCGTCTTCTTGATCTGTTCTTGCGTCTTCTTGAGCTGTTGATTGATTTGTTTTGGGCGTGCTACTTCATGGGCGCGCGCCGGCCGGTGCGCAAGGGCGACCGCTTCGTGGTGCACGGCCACATGCACGCTGTGAAGATCAAGGTCGTCGACACGGACCCTGACGAGTGCGTCATCATGGCAGCGGGCATGCAGGTCTTTTGCGACGACGCCAACCCGGTCAAGCGGGAGGACGAGGAGAGGCTCGACGGCCCGGGCTACGACGACATTGGCGGCGTCCGCAAGCAGCTTGCGCATATCCGGGACCCGTCGCCACCGACGCCGTTCGCCGCGGCCACAACCACCGCCTCGCCTTCCCGACGCCTCCCAAAGCTCCGCCGGTCCTCCCTCTTCCTCCTCACCAAGACGGAAGGCGCCGGAAGCCCTGGATGGGGCCAGCTTCGCCGTTCCCCTCCTCGGCCACCGCGGATCGCCGACGTCAAATTCGTCCCCGTCCGGCCTCCCTCAAGCTCGCCGTCCACCTCTACAGGGTCTACGTGAGCTCTCCGTCCGTTTCCCCCTCTCTGTTTCGTCGTTCGCGCGCCGTAGCTAGGTTATCCACCAAGACCGAAACCCCATCGCCGCCGGCCATGGCGCCGCCGTGGCCAGGGCCACCGCAGCCCGCGCCTGAGCACGTCACCGTGCTCGGTGAACCCCCAGGAGCACATAGCCCTCCTCGTTTTCTCCTCTAGTGCGCCGTAGCTTCGCCACCGTTCGCGCCCGAACTCCGGCCACCGCGGAAGTGCTCGCCGCCGTCGTCTCCAGCCACCCCGCGGCCCCTCGTGCAACCAGCTAGGTGCAGCCGTGTACGGGCTACCTTCTGGTGGCCTTCGCGCGTCCAGCCGCCGCCCGTAGCGCAACCCCGGTGAACTTCCGCCGCGTTTCGGGTCGCCGCCGGCCGAACTCCGGTGGCCAGTGATGTGGCACTGTCATTAGCCACTAATGACGCACTAACCAACCCCCTAGGCCACTGACTGTGGGCCCCACCCCTGGTCAAACCCCAGTCAGCGCTGGGTTTGACCGGGATTAGGTCCTGTGTCACTGACGTGTGGCCCCCACACGTCAGGTTTGACCCGAGCCAGCCCAGTTGACCCTGCTGACGTCACCGTGACGTGGTGCTGACGCCATAATTCATTTCTGGATTTATATTATTCAGGAAATTCCAGAAAATTGTAAAAACTTCTAAAAATCATAGAAATTCAACCGTAGCTCCAAATTAGATAATTTATATATGAAAAATTACCAGAAAAATTCAAGGAATCCATCTGTACCATTTTCATGCATGTTAGAACAACTTATAGCTGCTGTTTAGCACAAATCAATTAAATGGCATTTGAATAATCACATATGGAGTTTGAATTTGAATCTTGTATTCAAACCAACTTCATTTAATCTGTTGCTAGTTGCATTAGCCCAAAACACATTCATTTTGCCATGTCATGATCATGCATCATATTGTGCATTGCATTGATTGTGTTCCCTTCTGTGTTGCCGGTATTTGTCCCCTC
The DNA here is from genome assembly GCF_002162155.2 of Triticum dicoccoides. NCBI lineage: Eukaryota > Viridiplantae > Streptophyta > Magnoliopsida > Poales > Poaceae > Triticum > Triticum dicoccoides. Next base: position 778,434,237 of record NC_041382.1, read on the forward strand.
TCGATAGACGTGATACCGATGATGTGATCGTTGACACTGATGAAGACTCAATGTTATCTTCAGAAGTGCCAGGCAAGCAAAACCCCCCTGTTCATTCCGATAAAATCCCACTCTCTCGCTCCTGCTCTCTTTTACTGCATTAGGACAACAACGACTCATCCGTTACTTGTTGCGGTAGCTGAACCCCTTTATCCTTTGCATGACCTGTCATTGCCACAGTAAATAGATAAAACCCACTAGCATGAGTAGGAGTTGTTTGAGCCCTGTTGTGCCTACTCATTCATGCTTGTTTGTCATGCCTGCTACTGCTTAGAGTTGAGTCAGGTCTGATTCATCGGGGATGAATTAGAGGCGTGTAAACATGTCCTACTGTGTGTGAGCTAAGTGTGTGAACACGATTTGGTAAAGGTAGCGGTGAGAGGCCATGTAGGAGTACATGGTGGGTTGTCTCATTGCAGCCGACCTCAGGAACTGAGTTCTGTGTTTGTGATCCATGACCAGTTACTACCACACATTGGGTTCCGGTAACTCGACCCCTCTCGACTTATTAATCAACATGATCTCTGTCCAGGAGTTGCAACTAGTTTCTGGCGTTTGTATGTAGTGTTAGTAGTCTACCAAGTGGCACCCGGTACAGGTGGGCTTGGGACAGACTAGGCACAGTGGCCCGGTGTACCAAGCAGCACCCGGATGGTGGGCTTGGGAACCCTGCTCACATCGTTTGGGGCCGTAAGCGACACCCCGGCCAGATCTCCTTGCGGATGGAACCCGAATAGGCGATAAACCTGGACTAGAGACTTGTTCGGTTAGTCAGGTCGTGGCCGACTCCCTCGCCCGGCTTCCGCTTGAAGGTTGCCGAGGTACATGACGTGTACAGGGCGATAAGTGGCGAAAGCGTGTGTGAAGAAGTACACCCCTGCAGGGTTAACATCATCTATTCGAATAGCCGGATTCCTCGGATATGGAAACTTGGACCCCTTGCATAGTTCATAGACAAGTGAAAGTGGATACTCTAAAATACGCAAGATAAGCGTGAGTGCTATGGATGGCGTTCTCGTAGGGAGACGGGAGCGGATCCATAGTGGTGTATTGATATGGTGAATATGTGGACTCGTGTGCGCCACCTCAAAAGAGTTACTTGCAGTCGTAGTTCAGGATAGCCACCGAGTCAAAGCTGGCTTGCTGCAGTTAAACTCCACCGTCCCCTTGTTGATAATGATGCATATGTAGATAGATCTGATGTAAGTCTTGCTGGGTACATTTGTACTCACGTTTGCCTATTTTATGTTTTTGCAGAGAGACTTCAGTCTCACTAGTAGTTCCACGTGGACTTCGACGTTTAGCTTGTTACCTCAGCTACGATCTTGTGCCCTCGGCAGGATCTGGTAGATAGTCAGGCTTCTCAGCCTTTTTCATTTATAGTTGTCTGTACTCAGACATGTTAAGCTTCCGCATGTGCTTTGACTTGTATGCTCTGATTGTTGGGTCATGAGACCCATGTTTGTAATATCTCGCTCCTCGGAGCCTAATCAACTACTGAGTCGTAGAGTCATTTTGTGATGCCATGTTGTATTGCACATATCGAGCATATTGTGTGTATGTGTGGGATCTGACTATCTAGTTGTTTATCTTTAGTAGCCTCTCTTACCGGGAAATGTCTCCTAGTGTTTCCACCGAGCCATGGTAGCTTGCTACTGCTCCGGAACACTTAGGCTGGCCGGCATGTGTCCTTCTTCGTTCCTGTGTCTGTCCCTTCGGGGAAATGTCATGCGATGAATACCGGAGTCCTGTTAGCCCGCTACAGCCCGGTTCACCGGAGTCCTGCTAGCCCAGTGCTACAGCCTGGATTCACTCGCTGATGACCGACACGTTCGATGCTGGGTCATGGATGCCTGTCCCTGTAAGTTTGTGCCACTCTGGGTTTACGACTAGCCATGTCAGCCCGAGCTCCTTACCATATGGATGCTAGCGACACTATCATATACGTGTGCCAAAAGACGCAAACGGTCCCGGGCAAAGGTAAGGCGACACCCGTGGGAATACCGTGCGTGAGGCCGCAAAGTGATATGGGGTGTTACATGCTAGATCGATGTGGCATTGAGTCGGGGTCCTGACAGAAGCGATGACACGACGTAGAGGAAGTAGTCGTACGTCTTCACGATCCAACCGATCAAGCACCGAAACTACGGCACCTCCGAGTTCGAGCACACGTTCAGCTCGATGACGATCCCCGGACTCCGATCCAGCAAAGTGTCGGGGAAGAGTTCCGTCAGCACGACGGCGTAGTGACGATCTTGATGTACTACAGCAGCAGGGCTTCGTCTAAACTCCGCTACAGTATTATCAAGGTATATGGTGGCAGGGGGCACCGCACACGGCTGAGGAATAGATCACGTGGATCAACTTGTGTGTCCTAGGGGTGCCCCCTGCCTCCGTATATAAAGGATGGAGGAGGAGGAGGCCGGCCAAGGCTAGGCGCGGCCAGGATGTGGAGTCCTACTAGGACTCCAAGTCCTAGTAGGAGTCCACCAAGAGGGGAGGAAGGGAGAAGGAATAGGAGGAGAAGGAGAGGTGGCCGGCCCCCTTTTCCCTAGTCCAATTCGGACCAAAGGGGAGGGGGGGCGCAGCAGCCTTTTTCCTCTTCCCACTAAAGCCCATCAAGGCCCATTACTTCTCCCGTAACTACCCGGTACTCCGAAAAATACCCGAATCATTCGGAACCTTTCCGATGTCCGAATATAGTCGTCCAATATATCGATCTTTACGTCTCGACCATTTCAAGACTCCTCGTCATGTCCCCGATCTCATCCGGGACTCCGAACTCCTTCGGTACATCAAAACTCATAAACTCATAATATAACTGTCATCGAAACCTTAAGCGTGCGGACCCTACGGGTTCGAGAACAATGTAGACATGACCGAGACACGTCTCCGGTCAATAACCAATAGCGGGACCTGGATTCCCATATTGGCTCCTACATATTCTACGAAGATCTTTATCGGTCAGACCGCATAACAACATACGTTGTTCCCTTTGTTATCGGTATGTTACTTGCCCGAGATTCGATCGTCGGTATCCAATACCTAGTTCAATCTCGTTACCGGCAAGTCTCTTTACTCGTTCCGTAATACATCATCTCACAACTAACATATTAGTTGTAATGCTTGCAAGGCTTATGTGATGTGTATTACCGAGAGGGCCCAGAGATACCTCTCCGACAATCGGAGTGACAAATCCTAATCTCGAAATACGCCAACCCAACATCTACCTTTGGAGACACCTGTAATGCTCCTTTATAATCACCCAGTTATGTTGTGACGTTTCGTAGCACCCAAAGTGTTCCTCCGGCAAACGGGAGTTGCATAATCTCATAGTCATAGGAACATGTATAAGTCATGAAGAAAGCAATAGCAACATACTAAACGATCATGTGCTAAGCTAATGGAATGGGTCATGTCAATCAGATCATTCGACTAATGATGTGACCTCGTTAATCAAATAACAACTCATTGTTCATGGTTAGGAAACATAACCATCTTTGATTAACGAGCTAGTCAAGTAGAGGCATACTAGTGACACTTTGTTTGTCTATGTATTCATACATGTATTATGTTTCCGGTTAATACAATTCTAGCATGAATAATAAACATTTATCATGATTATGAGGAAATAAATAATAACTTTATTATTGCCTCTAGGGCATATTTCCTTCAGTCTCCCACTTGCACTAGAGTCAATAATCTAGATTACATTGTAATGATTCTAACACCCATGGAGCTTTGGTGCTGATCATGTTTTGCTCGTGGAAGAGGCTTAGTCAATGGGTCTGCAACATTCAGATCCGTATGTATCTTGCAAATCTCTATGTCTCCCACCTGGAATAGATCCCGGATGGAGTTGAAGCGTCTCTTGATGTGTTTGGTTCTTTTGTGAAATCTGAATTTCTTTGCCAAGGCAATTGCACTAGTGTTGTCACAAAAGATTTTCATTGGACCCGATGCACTAGGTATGGCACCTAGATCGGATATGAACTCCTTTCATCCAGACTCCTTCATTTGCTACTTCCGAAGCAGCTATGTACTCCGCTTCACATGTAGATCCCGCTACGACGCTTTGTTTAGAACTGCACCAACTGACAGTTCCACCGTTTAATGTAAACACGTATCCGGTTCTCGATTTAGAATCGTCCGGATCAGTGTCAAAGCTTGCATCAACGTAACCTTTTACGGTGAGCTCTTTGTCACCTCCATATACGAGAAACATACCCTTAGTACTTTTCAGGTATTTCAGGATGTTCTTGACCGTTGTCCAGTGATCCACTCCTGGATTACTTTGGTACCTCCCTGCTAAACTTATAGCAAGGCACACATCAGGTCTGGTACACAGCATTGCATACATGATAGAGCCTATGGCTGATGCATAGGGAACATCTTTCATATTCTCTCTATCTTCTACAGTGGTCGGGCATTGAGTCTTACTCAACTTCACACCTTGTAACACAGGCAAGAATCATTTCTTTGCTTGATCCATTTTGAACTTCTTCAAAATTTTGTCAAGGTATGTGCTTTGTGAAAGTCCAATTAAGAGTCTTGATCTATCTCTATAGATCTTAATGCCTAATATGTAAGCAGCTTCACCGAGGTCTTTCATTGAAAAACTTTTATTCAAGTATCCCTTTATGCTATCCAGAAATTATATATCATTTCCAATCAGCAATATGTCATCCACATATAATATCAGAAATGCTACAAAGCTCCCACTCACTTTCTTGTAAATACAGGCTTCTCCGAAAGTCTGTATAAAACCAAATGCTTTGATCACACTATCAAAACGTTTATTCCAACTCCGAGAGGCTTGCACCAGTCCATAAATGGATCGCTGGAGCTTGCACACTTTGTTAGCTCCCTTTGGATCGACAAAACCTTCCGGTTGCATCATATACAACTCTTCTTCTAGAAATCCATTCAGGAATGCAGTTTTGACATCCATCTGCCATATTTCATAATCATAGAATGCGGCAATTGCTAACATGATTCGGACGGACTTAAGCATCGCTACGGGTGAGAAGGTCTCATCGCAGTCAATCCCTTGAACTTGTCGAAAACCTTTTGCGACAAGTCGAGCTTTATAGATAGTAACATTACCATCAGCGTCAGTCTTCTTCTTAAAGATCCATTTATTCTCAATTGCTTGTCGATCATCGGGCAAGTCAACCAAAGTCCATACTTTGTTCTCATACATGGATCCCATCTCAGATTTCATGGCTTCAAGCCACTTTGCGGAATCTGGGCTCACCATCGCTTCTTCATAGTTCGTAGGTTCATCATGATCTAGTAGCATGACTTCCAGAACAGGATTACCATACCACTCTGGTGCGGATCTTACTCTGATTGATCTACGAGGTTCAGTAGTATCTTGTTCTGAAGTTTCATGATCATTATCATTAACTTCCTCACTTATTGGTGTAAGTGTCGCAGAAACAGTTTTCTGTGATGTACTACTTTCCAATAAGGGAGCAGGTACAGTTACCTCATCAAGTTCTACTTTCCTCCCACTCACTTCTTTCGAGAGAAACTCCTTCTCAAGAAAGTTTCCGAATTTAGCAACAAAAGTCTTGCCTTCGGATCTGTGATAGAAGGTGTATCCAATAGTTTCCTTTGGATATCCTATGAAGACACATTTCTCCGATTTGGGTTCGAGCTTATCAGGTTGAAGCTTTTTCACATAAGCATCGCAGCCCCAAACTTTAAGAAACGACAACTTTGGTTTCTTGCCAAACCACAGTTCATAAGGCGTCATCTCAACGGATTTTGATGGTGCCCTATTTAACGTGAATGCGGCCGTCTGTAGAGCGTATCCCCAAAATGATAGCAGTAAATCAGTAAGAGACATCATAGATCGCACCATATCTAGTAAAGTACGATTACGACGTTCAGACACACCATTACGCTGTGGTGTTCCGGGTGGCGTGAGTTGCGAAACTATTCCACAGTTTTTCAAATGTACACCAAACTCGTAACTCAAATATTTTCCTCCACGATCAGATCGTAGAAACTTTATTTTCTTGTTACGATGATTTTCAACTTCACTCTGAAATTCTTTGAACTTTTCAAATGTTTCAGACTTATGTTTCATTAAGTAGATATATCCATATCTGCTCAAATCATCTGTGAAGGTGAGAAAATAACGATATCCGCCACGAGCCTCAATATTCATCGGACCACATACATCGGTATGTATGATTTCCAACAAATCTGTTGCTCTCTCCATAGTACCGGAGAACGGTGTTTTAGTCATCTTGCCCATGAGGCACGGTTCGCAAGTACCAAGTGATTCATAATCAAGTGGTTCCAAAAGTCCATCAGTATGGAGTTTCTTCATGCGCTTTACACCGATATGACCTAAACGACAGTGCCACAAATAAGTTGCACTTTCATTATCAACTCTGCATCTTTTGGCTTCAACATTATGAATATGTGTATTACTACTATCGAGATTCAATAAAAATAGACCACTCTTCAAGGGTGCATGACCATAAAAGATATTACTCATATAAATAGAACAACCATTATTCTCTGATTTAAATGAATAACCGTCTCGCATTAAACAAGATCCAGATATAATGTTCATGCTCAACGTTGGCACCAAATAACAATTATTTAGGTCTAATATTAATCCCAAAGGTAGATGTAGAGGTAGCGTGCCGACCGCGATCACATCGACTTTGGAACCGTTTCCCACGCGCATCGTCACCTCGTCCTTAGCCAATCTTCGCTTAATCCGTAGCCCCTGTTTCGAGTTGCAAATATTAGCAACAGAACCAGTATCAAATACCCAGGTGCTACTGCGAGCATTAGTAAGGTACACATCAATAACATGTATATCACATATACCTTTGTTCACTTTGCCATCCTTCTTATCCGCCAAATACTTTGGGCAGTTCCGCTTCCAGTGACCAGTCTGCTTACAGTAGAAGCACTTAGTTTCAGGCTTAGGTCCAGACTTGTGTTTCTTCTCTTGAACAACAACTTGTTTGCCGTTCTTCTTGAAGTTCCCCTTCTTCTTCCCTTTGCCCTTTTTCTTGAAACTAGTGGTTTTTTTTACCATCAACACTTGATGCTCCTTTTTGATTTCTACCTCCGCAGCTTTCAGCATTGCGAAGAGCTCGGGAATAGTCTTGTTCATCCCTTGCATATTATAGTTCATCACGAAGCTCTTGTAGCTTGGTGGCAGTGATTGGAGAATTCTGTCAATGACGCAATCATCTGGAAGATTAACTCCCAATTGAATCAAGTGATTATTATACCCAGACATTTTGAGTATATGCTCACTAACAGAACGGTTCTCTTCCATCTTGCAGCTATAGAACTTATTGGAGACTTCATATCTCTCAATTCGGGCATTTGCTTGAAATATTAACTTCAACTCCTGGAACATCTCATATGCTCCATGACGTTCAAAACGTCGTTGAAGTCCCGATTCTAAGCCGTAAAGCATAGCACACTGAATTATCGAGTAGTCATCAGCTTTGCTCTGCCAGACGTTCATAACATCTGGTGTTGCTCCTGCAGTGTGTTTGGCACCTAGCGGTGCTTCCAGGACGTAATTCTTCTGTGCAACAATGAGGATAATACTCAAGTTACGGACCCAGTCCGTGTAATTACTACCATCATCTTTCAACTTTGCTTTCTCAAGGAACGCATTAAAATTCAACGGAACAACAGCACGAGCCATCTATCTACAATCAACATAAATAAGCAAGATACTATCAGGTACTAAGTTCATGATAAATTTAGTTCAATTAATCATATTACTTAAGAACTCCCACTTAGATAGACATCCCTCTAATCCTCTAAGTGATCACGTGATCCAAATCAACTAAACCATGTCCGATCATCACGTGAGATGGAGTAGTTTCATCGGTGAACAACATTATGTTGATCATATCTACTATATGATTCACGCTCGACCTTTCGGTCTCCGTGTTCCGAGGCCATATCTGTATATGCTTGGCTCGTCAAGTATAACCTGAGTATTCCGTGTGCGCAATTGTTTTGCACCCGTTGTATTTGAACGTAGAGCCTATCACACCCGATCATCACGTGGTGTCTCAGCATGAAAAACTTTCGCAACGGTGCATACTCAGGGAGAACACTTCTTGATAATTTAGTGAGAGATCATCTTATAATGCTATCGTCAATCAAAGCAAGATAAGATGCATAAAAAGATAAACATCACATGCAATCAATATAAGTGATATGATATGGCCATCATCATCTTGTGCTTGTGATCTCCATCTCTGAAGCACCGTCATGATCACCATCGTCACCGGCGCGACACCTTGATCTCCATCTTAGCATCGTTGTCGTCTCGCCAATCTTATGCTTCCACGACTATCACTACCGTTTAGTAATAAAGTAAAGCATTACATCGCGATTGCATTGCATACAATAAAGCGACAACCATATGGCTCTTGCCAGTTGCCGATAACTTGGTTAGAAAACATGATCATCTCATACAATAAAATTCAGCATCATGCCTTGACCATATCACATCACAACATGCCCTGCAAAAACAAGTTAGACGTCCTCTACTTTGTTGTTGCATGTTTTACGTGGCTGCTACGGCTTAAGTAAGAACCAATCTCACCTACGCATAAAAACCACAACGATAGTTTGTCAAATAGACTCCGTTTTAACCTTCGCAAGGACCGGCCGTAGCCACACTTGGTTCAACTAAAGTTGGAGAGACAGTGCCCGCAAGCCATCTATGTGCAAAGCACGTCGAGGGAACCGGTCTCGCGTAAGCGTACGCGTAAGGTTGGTCCGGGTCGTCTCGTCCAACAATACCGCCGAACCAAAGTATGACATGCTGGTAGGCAGTATGACTTGTATCGTCCACAATTCACTTGTGTTCTACTCGTGCATATAACATCAACATAAATAACCTAGGCTCGGATGCCACTGTTGGGGAACGTAGTAATTTCAAAAAATTTCCTATGCACACGCAAGATCATGTGATGCATAGCAACGAGGGGGAGAGTATTGTCTACGTACCCAACGCAGACCGACTGCGGAAGCGATGACACGACGTAGAGGAAGTAGTCGTACGTCTTCATGATCCAACCGATCAAGCACCGAAACTACGGCACCTCCGAGTTCGAGCACACGTTCAGCTCGATGACGATCCCCGGACTCCGATCCAGCAAAGTGTCGGGAAAGAGTTCCGTCAGCACGACGGCGTGGTGACGATCTTGATGTACTACAGCAGCAGGGCTTCGCCTAAACTTCGCTACAGTATTATCGAGGTATATGGTGGCAGGGGGCACCGCACACGGCTGAGGAATAGATCACGTGGATCAACTTGTGTGTCCTAGGGGTGCCCCCTGCCTCCGTATATAAAGGATGGAGGAGGAGGAGGCCGGCCAAGGCTAGGCGCGGCCAGGATGTGGAGTCCTACTAGGACTCCAAGTCCTAGTAGGAGTCCACCAAGAGGGGAGGAAGGGAGAAGGAATAGGAGGAGAAGGAGAGGTGGCCGACCCCCTTTTCCCTAGTCCAATTCGGACCAAAGGGGAGGGGGGGCGCAGCAGCCTTTTTCCTCTTCCCACTAAAGCCCATCAAGGCCCATTACTTCTCCCGTAACTACCCGGTACTCCGAAAAATACCCGAATCATTCGGAACCTTTCCGATGTCCGAATATAGTCGTCCAATATATCGATCTTTACGTCTCGACCATTTCGAGACTCCTCGTCATGTCCCCGATCTCATCCGGGACTCCGAACTCCTTCGGTACATCAAAACTCATAAACTCATAATATAACTGTCATCGAAACCTTAAGCGTGCGGATCCTACGGGTTCGAGAACAATGTAGACATGACCGAGACACGTCTCCGGTCAATAACCAATAGCGGGACCTGGATGCCCATATTGGCTCCTACATATTCTACGAAGATCTTTATCGGTCAGACCGCATAACAACATACGTTGTTCCCTTTGTCATCGGTATGTTACTTGCCCGAGATTCGATCGTCGGTATCCAATACCTAGTTCAATCTCGTTACCGGCAAGTCTCTTTACTCGTTCCGTAATACATCATCTCACAACTAACATATTAGTTGTAATGCTTGCAAGGCTTATGTGATGTGTATTACCGAGAGGGCCCAGAGATACCTCTCCAACAATCGGAGTGACAAATCCTAATCTCGAAATACGTCAACCCAACATCTACCTTTGGAGACACCTGTAATGCTCCTTTATAATCACCCAGTTACGTTGTGACGTTTCGTAGCACCCAAAGTGTTCCTCCGGCAAACGGGAGTTGCATAATCTCATAGTCATAGGAACATGTATAAGTCATGAAGAAAGCAATAGCAACATACTAAACGATCGTGTACTAAGCTAATGGAATGGGTCATGTCAATCAGATCATTCGACTAATGATGTGACCTCGTTAATCAAATAACAACTCATTGTTCATGGTTAGGAAACATAACCATCTTTGATTAATGAGCTAGTCAAGTAGAGGCATACTAGTGACACTTTGTTTGTCTATGTATTCATACATGTATTATGTTTTCGGTTAATACAATTCTAGCATGAATAATAAACATTTATCATGATTATGAGGAAATAAATAATAACTTTATTATTGCCTCTAGGGCATATTTCCTTCAGTTAACCACATAAAGATGTGAACTATTGATGTTAGATCACATGGCGATGTGAACTAGATTATTGACTCTAGTGCAAGTGGGAGACTGAAGGAAATATGCCCTAGAGGCAATAATAAAGTTATTATTTATTTCCTTATTTCATGATAAATGTTTATTATTCATGCTAGAATTGTATTAACCGGAAACATAATACATGTGTGTATACATAGACAAACAGAGTGTCACTAGTATGCCTCTACTTGACTAGCTCGTTAATCAAAGATGGTTATGTTTCCTAACCATAGACAAAGAGTTGTTATTTGATTAACGGGATCACATCATTAGGAGAATGATGTGATTGACTTTACCCATTCCGTTAGCTTAGCACTCGATCGTTTAGTATGTTGCTATTGCTTTCTTTATGACTTATACATGTTCCTATGACTATGAGATTATGCAACTCCCGTTTACCGGAGGAACACTTTGTGTGCTTCCAAACATCACAATGTAACTGGGTGATTATAAAGGAGCTCTACAGGTGTCTCCAAAGGTACATGTTGGGTTGGCGTATTTCGAGATTAGGATTTGTCACTCCGATTGTCGGAGAGGTATCTCTGGGCCCTCTCGGTAATACACATCACATAAGCCTTGCAAGCATTACAACTAATATGTTAGTTGTGAGATGATGTATTACGGAACGAGTAAAGAGACTTGCCGGTAACGAGATTGAACTAGGTATTGGATACCGACGATCGAATCTCGGGCAAGTAACATACCAATGACAAAGGGAACAACGTATGTTGTTATGCGGTCTGACAGATAAAGATCTTCATAGAATATGTAAGAGCCAATATGAGCATCCAGGTTCCGCTATTGGTTATTGACCGGAGACGTCTCTCGGTCATGTCTACATTGTTCTCGAACCCGTAGGGTCCGCGTGCTTAAGGTTTCGATGACAGTTATATTATGAGTTTATGAGTTTTGATGTACCGAAGGAGTTCGGAGTCCCGGATAAGATCGGGGACATGACGAGGAGTCTCAAAATGGTCGAGACGTAAAGATCGATATATTGGACGACTATATTCGGACATCAGAAAGGTTCCGAGTGGTTCGGGTATTTTTCGGAGTACCGGGGAGTTACGGGAATACGAGAGAAGAAGTATATGGGCCTTATTGGGCTTTAGGGGAGAGGGAGAGGCAGGCCGCGCCCCCCCTCCCAAGGCCTAGTCCGAATTGGACTAGGGGGAGGGGCTGCGCCCCCTCCTTCCTTCTCTTCCCTCTTCCCCTTTCTTGTCTCCTACTCCTACTACATGGAAGGACTCCTAGTTGGACTAGGAAAGGGGGAATCCTACTCCCGGTGGGAGTAGGACTCCCCTAGGGCGCGCCATAGAGAGGGCCGGCCCTCCCCTCCTCCACTCCTTTATATACGGGGGCAGGGGGCAGCCCATAGACACACAAGTTGATCCTCGTGATCGTTTTCTTAGCCGTGTGCGGTGCCCACCTCCACCATACTCCTCGATAATATTGTAGCGGTGCTTAGGCGAAGCCCTGCGATGGTAGAACATCAAGATCGTCACCAGGCCGTCGTGCTGACAGAATTCTTCCCCGACACTTTGCTGGATCGGAGTCCGGGGATCGTCATCGAGCTGAACGTGTGCTAGAACTCGGAGGTGCCGTAGTTTCGGTGCTTGATCGGTCGGGCCGTGAAGACGTACGAGTACATCAACCGCGTTGTCATAACGCTTCCGCTTCTGGTCTACAAGGGTACGTAGACAACACTCTCCCCTCTCGTTGCTATGCATCATCATGATCTTGCGTGTGCGTAGGAAATTTTGAAATTTTGAAATTACTACGTTCCCCAACACGGGCGACGTGCTACTTGTCACCTCGATGTCCGCCAGGACGGTGTCGGCCTTGCGGTTCATATCCGCTGGCGGCGGTCCTTAGCCCACACCTTGAACGTGTCCCGCGGCAATGGCGATGCCTCTGCCCTGATGCACACCACGGACACGGTCGCGCCGGGGCCGAGCACACTACCGACCAGGCGGAACGCGCGGTCATCCTCCTCCCTGAGCAGCAGCCGCCAGATGGGGCAATGGAGCACGCTTATGTATCTTGACGAAGATCTCCCTCTGCGAACTGCCCTTCGCCACCGTTGCGCCCCTTTTCCGGCCGATTGATGCGCGACGATCTCTTCCTTCGCTAGGGCATGGAGGAGCGACTCAGCAGCCAGCCTCGGCTTGTTGGTGCTCTGCTGGTCGAACCTCTCCATCGCCGCCTGTGAGTCCTCCGAACCAACTGCAACCTGCATCCTCCCCTTCACCTTTGTCTTTCTCCAGTGTCTCTGCTGAGCTGTAACTGATTCCAGCATTTAGGAAATGGCTTTGTAATCTCCATAGAATGTATACCTTCTTACTTCTATCATGAAGTCTCAACTAAGTATGGGCTGATTTTTTACTAGCGTAGGAGCAAGACCACTGACTAGCGGTGTTCTGGATAATTTACTAGCCACTGAAGTCCAACATCTAGACGACATAAGAAGAAAGGTAATAAGTAAGTCTTCTGCTAAATGAAGGGCTTGGGAATGTCACTAATCAGGATTGGCAAGCTCAAAACAAGGAGGTTAGGATGTGATTGCTTAGAAGTTCATATATGTTCTGTTTTAAGTCAGCATTAGTGATTACCAACTTAACAAGAGAATGTGCAGGTTATCAATGGCAATAAACCACTAGATTCAAATTTCAGGATTACAAATAACAAATGCGCTTGGACACCTTCAGGTTACAATCAGAAACTCTTGTATTTAGGATCATGCGCATATTGAATGTAAAGTAATGTTTTTAATCACCCATGTGTTCATGTTTCAGATTAGAAAAAAAAGATGACCTGAAGAGCTGCATGAAGTCAGCTGTGATGTTGCAATATAAAATAATCAATGACAGAGGTTTCGCTGGTAAGCCATCTGAGCAAGACAAATTGGTGCAATCCTAATATGTCATTTTTCTTTAATTTGCTTATGCATGTCCTTATACTGATTTGTTCTGAATGTTTGCGGCAGAATGACTTCTGCAGTGAAGCTTCTAACCTTTATGGGGATGAAGCTGCATGTCTCCATTCCAACTGTGCAACACATTTATCGTTTATAAGACAATAAAAAACATAATTCTTCATTGGTGTACATGTGCTTGACTTATCAAAGCTCATATTCAAGTGCTTAATATTCATGAATGTTATATATTTTGGAGGTAAGCAGTCAGGGAACAAACAGACATGTCGTTTAAACAATGAAATGATCTAACTATCTCGAAAAAATAACTATGCATCTAGCTAAGTTGTTCTTGTGAAGTGTTATTTTTTTATTAGAACAGGGTAATGAGTTTTGACTGTTACGGCCAGGCGTTTATCATTTCGTGTGCCATATATGTAATTAAGTTTGATTAAAAAACCATTCGGATATGTAGCACATTGACCGACATCCAATATTTTTTTTTCTCATATTAAAATCACTCTTTTGAATGTCCTAAAAATCGGAATATATAGGTATATTTAAATTTCCTGCATTTTTGTGGTTCCATAAATTTCATCCACTGATATTTCATAGTTCCAGGTTTTCAGTTTTCTACTGCTCCAATTAATTATGAATACATGTGGAGTTCATCACTCAGAAAGTGAACCTTTGGCTTGCTGAAACCATCAAGGAAGATGCTACAGAAGCTCTAATCACCTTGCACAAACAGGGTGCACAGGATAAATAGGACACATGAAGCAGCTGTGAACATGAGGCATCAAGTTAGCAGGGTAAGCTCGAAGCCAGTAGTTTCTGTTGTTCGCATTGAGGTTTAACCTCTTGTTTTTTCTTCTCGGTGAGACACTTCTAGGAAACCTTGAAGGGTTCTTCTTAGATCCTGGATGCCAAAGAAAACTATGCAAATCAAATGACCATCAATTATGCTCGTAAAAAAAGGGCGGCGGAGATTGCTACAAGAGGTTTGCATTTTCATTTGGCCCAAACCATGTTGACTTTCGGCTGGAAAGTACGTTACCATGTCATATGAATTGTTACCTTGGCTGTTTTTCATTGTCGTCATTTTCTTACACCGCCATTAAGAAATATAACTATAGACAAAGTGTTTTGATTGGGAATAGATGTATCATAGAAAAGAGCATTAGTCAAGACGTGCGTTGCATGTGCAAACTTACTAATTTTTTTTAAAATGGAGAACATAAAAACACATGAAGTGGAAAAATATAAAAAAAGCAAAAAGAGTTGGTACGGGGGTTTAGATGAGCGAACCCGTGTACCACGAGCCGGGCCAACAACTGATCGCCCCGCCGCCCGTGGAAGCCCAAGATCAGAAACCGGCTAGGCTACGGCCAGGGAAGACTTCCCCACGGCACAACGCCCGATGGCCTCTAGGGCCAACCACTTGGGCCAGCCATCAAGAGATCAAGATCTCATCCGATGGTGGGAGCAACGCTGAGATTGCTACAAGAGGTTTGCATTTTCATTTGGCCCAAACCATGTTGACTTTCGGCTGGAAAGTACGTTACCATGTCATATGAATTGTTACCTTGGCTGTTTTTCATTGTCGTCATTTTCTTACACCGCCATTAAGAAATATAACTATAGACAAAGTGTTTTGATTGGGAATAGATGTATCATAGAAAAGAGCATTAGTCAAGCCGTGCGTTGCATGTGCAAACTTACTATTTTTTTTTAAAATGGAGAACAACACATGAAGTGGAAAAATATAAAAAAAGCAAAAAGAGTTGGTACGGGGGTTTAGATGAGCGAACCCGTGTACCACGAGCCGGGCCAACAACTGATCGCCCCGCCGCCCGTGGAAGCCCAAGATCAGAAACCGGCTAGGCTACGGCCAGGGAAGACTAACCCACGGCACAACGCCCGATGGCCTCTAGGGCCAACCACTTGGGCCAGCCATCAAGAGATCAAGATCTCATCCGATGGTGGGAGCAACGCGATCGCCATCAACGGCCACGATCGGTCCGAGCGCCATATACCGGGCGCCTCGTCATCCTGTACAAACTTTCCAGCAGGGCAGCCATTTAACTGACACGGGCTCGAGCCCACCAACCCCACGCACCAACTCTTTGGCCCTCCAAGCAAGGCTGGAGACACAAGCGCGCGCCGCCACGCTCGGCCGGTGACACGCACGGGCGCTGGGTTTATATGCTGGTGCAGGAGTTTCTCCATTAGCGATGTGGTATTATATTATTATTATTATCCGCTGTTCAGGAGAACGGTCGCTGTTCCCTCCTAGCAGGCAATCAGCTCAAGCCAAAACTAAAACCGCGAACATCTCAAAAGAAAAAAAAAAGCTGAACAGTGAAAGTAGTAGTAGGTGTTTGTTTATGTCTTTTCCAGAACCTACTACTGCCCGACGGAAAACGATCAGATGAGCAACGTATCACCTAGACTATGTTTTGCAACTAACTCACTGTTGCAATCTCCCCTACCACCACAACTCATGTGTTTGCGGGTTCTAGATGTGAATCCCCTCAAGAGTGTCACCATTGCCTCCCGCCTCTACCATGAGCGTCGGCCGTCGCGGGGTGCCCAAACCCAACCTGCATCCATCGCCCCGGTGGAGCACCGGTGTCCGTGTCCACCACGAGGAGTTGTGTCCATCATCGCTCCGCCGTCCCAAGGGAGCACCGGCCTTTCTTTCGGGCAAAGTCGTTACTGCTTGTTGCTTGTCCGTCACAACGAGTTTTTGCAACAGGGTCTTTGTTGTAAAAAAACTGTAGCAAGATCTATATTGCAAGAAAAAATTCCAACGAGACCTCTGTTTCAAAAATGAAAATCCAACGAAACCTCTGTTGAAAAAAAACAGAAATTATAACAAGATCTCTATTGCGAAAAAATTGTAACAAGAAAGACCCTCTGTTAATCCAACTGCTCACGAGGCTGACGCGTAGTGCTGCATTTAAGTTGCAGATAACAAAATAATAATTCATATAATTTTATTAAATTAACCTGATAATTATTTTTACGCGTAACAATTGTGATTATTACCAGAACGCACGTGCGTTGCTACAGACTATAATGCATATAGAAATGATCAAACAAATTATTAAGGTCGTCTCCAAGATCAAAACTTATTTCTGCCTCATATGTCCGGTCATGTTTGGACATCAAACGGGCGCTCAGTAGGCACCCCAAAATTCAACCGTCTTGACACCCCCAAATCCTGACCATATGTGAGGGAGAAATATGGTTGTCCGGACTATCCACCATGTTATCTCTAGCACACGGGCCCGCACATAAATCCATCCCATGACGCACACTTCTCTTTTTTATCGGATCCTCCCCTTCCCGCTCGGTTTCCCGCTGTAGGGTGACATTTCTCGTCTGGGCCTCCTCCTTTAAAACCAGATGACGGCCACCTCGCCTTTGTCATGCGTTGCAACAGGGATGAAAAATTTCATATTTACAATACTAGTAGAAGGTACGTGCTATGCACGTGTTCTCCACTAATTCTTTTTAGTATGAACACATTGCGAGTTTATTTGAAAAACAAAAACATCTTATATTTTGATACAAAGGGAGTAGTATGCAAGCCTTTAAGTGATAAATTTCGTCGAAGTGTCAAGTTGCTGCGTTCAAATGTTTGGTGGATACAAACATTTCAGTGCTTTGATTTGTATAAAAGCTATAGCTTATTATTGTTTTAAAGAAAGCTATAGTCTATCATTGTTGTTTGCCGGATCTTCTAAGCATCCAGCCATTGAGCATTGAAGTTCTAAACATCCACAAAAGATCTTACGTACTTCTGCACTAGCATGTGTGTGGATCGGTTTGAAGCATTCCAGAAAGCTGGTGGAGTCGCCTTGGTGCCTGTCCGTACATAGCGAATCCAAGAATTATCAACCGTTGGATCTTTTGAGCTGGGCACTGATAAACGATGGATGTTTAGCTTCTGGAACAAATCTATGGCTTGTAACTGCTCCAGGGTCTTGCCGGATAGCTAATACAGGTTCAAAAATTTGTGTACTATAGTAGTAGAGATAATAAAGTGGGTTAAACTAATATATACTATTGACACAGAACAACAAATAACTATAAAGATCATTCTCGAACGTACATTGGTAAACACCAATAAGCTCCACCTCTAGCCCACGTACCATTCATTGCTAGGAAGGATAATCGGCGTTCTTCTCTTCCTCGTCCTCCCCTACATTTTCTACTCCAAACCACTTTGCCAACTTGTTTCGTTGGCGCCAACCATCACCATGTCAACATCAGTGCATTCGTCAGCGTCGGCTCATCTTCTTCTTCCTCCTTCCTCGCCAGCTTTAGTTCTCGTTCCTACTTCTTTTCTAGAATACTGTTTCTTTTTTTCGCTTTCTTTTTGGAACGCTCTCCTTCTCCAACACCGTGGACCACTTGATTGCTTTAGTTTCTTTCCTTCTATTCATGGAAGTCTTTTCTACTATAGCATGAACCACCTGACCAATGTAGTTCGTGTTGTCCTCACCCACGAACATTTCGGCAACCGTTAGCGTGTGGACATCATGCAGAGCTTGGTCAACATTCATCTTGGTCAATGCTAGGTCGCCCATATCATGAGTGCATGGTTGTCGTTGTTCGTGTTGGCAAGCGGTGCTCGACCATGTCGTTCAGAGTATGTTGATCATCCTTATCGCAAGCGCGTTCAAAATAATTCAGCATGATTAATTGCTTACTTAATTAATTAATTCCACAAATAATTAACAACCTACATAATTCTCTGTTTACCTAATTAACTAGCAACCAAATTAATTAATTATTTGCCTAATTGGAAAAATTCGCTACTTCCAATTATCTGCAGACATAATAAAATGTCCATCTAATTAATTAATTGCATTAGTGACTCGGTTTCCAAATTGATTTGGTGGGAAAAAGTTCTATTCAAATGGACCTAATTAATTGCATATGTAATTACTGTCTAGCTAATTAATTGTATTAATGGTTTGATTTTTCAACTAATTCAGCGCTTGATTTCCAATATATTTTCGCCTGCGTGGCTGCTATGAATGACGATGAAGACTACCGAGTACTGTAGGAAACATTTGCTTAATGAATTTCTTGACATTTGAATGGACACATTTGATTTGAGAATGTAGCCTATCTGGCTCTCTGCATTACTGATAAGAAATATCATATGACTGCGTCCACGAACGCCTGTACGTGGTGGTCCGCGACCCGCCTTCCACCACGGATGTCCTTGACGCCGTGATTCATGCCCTGGCATTCTCGAGCATCGCACCGGCATCAGGCCCGACCATGAGTTCCTCCACGGTGTCGCACTTCCTAGGGGTGTGCGGAAGCGTATGCCCATAGGAAAAAAATATATGTTATTTTTGTTGTACTAGTCAATGTGTACATCCAATGCATTTCACATTGATCTGAAAGTATATTAAGTGCATGCGAATATTAAATAGGATATTGTTTGCGTGTTATTAGGTGATTAGCAATATATTTGGCATAAAATTAAATGCACGCTAAACGTGTTGAGCGCTCGACATTGAAGCAATCTAGGTCGTTGGATTGACATGATTTGATGACCAAGATTAATTAGGTCTACCCATTTGGGTCTTTTTATATTGGTATAGATTAGGAACATTGTGATTGTCAATTAATAGCAGAGATAATGATAATAATATTATAAATGACATAGTGAGCGAAATTACCGATTTCTTATTGAGTAATACCTAATTTTATTTTGAAAGATTATTGAGAAAAAAATTATGTCTATCTTTTAGGAAGGTGATCTCACATATATGGTGCGATTTATGAATTCTTAATTACCTATTATTTACTTGATTGAATTGAAGGACGAAAATAAGATCTCTCTTTAGTGTGATTTGGTTTTTTAATGTGAGTGAGAAAAATTAAGTGGGAGGTGAGGCAAAAAAAACCAGACAAGAAAAACCGAGATACCAAGCTACCTGGTCCAAGTCCATAGCAATTGGTGAGTGCTTAACATATTTAACACGTAATTAATATCATACCAAATATCAACACCAATCTTAATTAAACAATTAATGCGCAAATAGTATCCTACCTAATATATGTGTACAGTTAATACTCTATCCAATATCAATGTGCATTGAATCATACACATTTACCAGTATCTATATAAAACGAGGGTGTCATATTTGGTAGTGTTGACTAGCATACATATGAACCTAACATTCACCACATTATCGATCTCGATGGAGAAGCCCACAAATCAAACGCGTGCAATAGCCCTGCTGCTCTCCCAACTGTTGCTCGTGTGCTTTGCTTTTCATGCGCAGTGTAAGTCACACTAGCACAGACTACACAATGAAGCTATTTGCTTCCTGATTTTTCTCATGTGTTTCTTTCATTCATGTCTTTAGTTTGTGTTTTAATATATAATTGTCAGTTTTGTTTATTTTGTCACTCCACAGGCCGAACCACCGAGGGCATGGACAACGAGAAAATCAATATACCAGGCGGATTGTGCGTCCATCATAGAGATTGCAGCCCGGGTAATTGTTGTTACTGGTGTCTAGTGGTGGATGATTGCTATCCATCATTGGATGAGTGCCAGAAAGAGTGCAAAAAACACATCCCTGGGCGCCTCTTTAACCTCCCATCCCCATGAAATTGAATGTCTTCTTTTTAAAGTGTTAATTAATTGGAAAGAGAATATTTTGTTGTTTTCTTTTGAAGTCCGTACTTGTTCTAATAAAAGTTATCTCAATTTTTATTGAACTGTGTCATTGTTTCAATATCTTATAAGGCCTTGCCGTGGGGTCATTCTAGATATTGGTTTTTTGCTCATGCTTGCTTGCTCATGTCATCATGCACTAAAACAAAATAATGGAGTACACAAGGAATGCATAATTTTGAATGATGAGTCAAAGAACATCAACAATGTATATAGTTGGAGACTCAACCATGATAGTCACGATGCGGTGGGAATGAGGTGCTGAAACTTTGGCGCTAACGCCCCCCCTGAATGATCTTGACGATTTTGGGCATCTCGAGCAGAGCTTTTCGGGGATTTTCACCAACACTACCCTAGTCCTCACAACATCGAACCGACTGGCTCAAAATATTTCAGTAACTTTTCACCAACACCAACTCTGGTCCTGGCAACATCGAACGGACAAATAGCAAAAAAAAAGAAGAAAAAAGGGAGTTGATATTGGTGTTTTCTGATGCATGCACTCTTTTCTTTAGGTTAATCAGCCCTTACTTGCATTGATTTAAAGGTCCTATTTCCCATTCCTTGCGGACTTGGTAATCTAACAACCCTTCAGGGGAGAGGATTATAGGACACCATAGCTTATCTGCCTTGATTTCCGAAACCAGAACTACTTCGGCCTTCCCTCAACTGATTGACCTAGAGCGAACCCGCGTGCCACGAGACCGGCGCAAGCAACGCTTGAGCCCGTCGTCCGTGGACACCCAAAGATCATAATGGGCTACGGCCGGGGAACAATTCCCACGGCACAAGCGCCCGATGGCCCCTAGGACCAAACCCACACTTGGGCCAGCCATCAGATCTTTTCCGATGACGACTTCACCGAAACACACGATCGGGCATAAACAGCCACGATGCGTCCGAGCGCCCATCAAGGAGCCCTCGTCTTCCTCCTACCGTTTGCAGACAGCAGGGCGAACTTTAACATTAATGCCACGGGCTCGAGCCCACCAACCCACATACCAACTCCCTGGCCCTCCAAGGCTGGAGTCACAAGCGCACGCCACCACGCTCGGCCGATGCGCACGATGGGTGCTGGGTTTATATGTTGGTGCGGGAGTCACCCATCTAGCGAGGTGGTACTATTAACAGTCGTCCCCTGCCTTTGGTGGACAGCGTGTGGGTGTTTCTGTTCTTTCCTGGAGCTACTATTTTCATCCTGTTACAGAAAAGTACATGCGTGGTGGCAAAGGTCATAGGCATGTGCAATATTTATTTTTTAGGATTATGTGCAGTATTTTCTATTGTATTAGTTCTTGTGTGAAAAAACTTTCGATATATTCATTAACAATCAAGGTAAGACAAAGAACACCAGAAGTAAAAATAAACTTCCGCCATATTTGTCTATAGACTACCTAGCGATGACTACGAGCACTGGAGCGAGCCTATCCCTCGTCGGAGCCAGGCAAACCTTGGCGTAATAGACAATCGAAAAGTCGTCGTGTTAAGACCCTATAGGACCAGCGCATCAGAACAACATCTGACGCCGATGAAGAGAAGCGTAGATCAGAAGGATCCAACATTTAGACACACGAATGAAGATCAGACTCAAGTGGATCCACCGAAGACAAACGCCGACAGAATCCCATGAGATTCTTCGAAGACAAACCTCCACACAGCCTGTGACGACACTAGAAGCGCCACTGGGACGGAGGATACATGGGGAGAACTTTATTTCATCTTCAAAGAGCCGCCACCGCCTCGCCTCTTTGACCAGGACACAAATCCTACAAACAATCAAGAGGACATAAACAACGAAGCCCTCCCGCCGACAAGAGTCAGGATCCATCACGCCTCCATAGCCCTAAGACCAGAGAAGACGAGGCAGACCGGTGGCGGTGCTGGCTGGAGGCACGGGAAACCCAAGCGGCTGTAGCATTAGCAAGTAATGCCATTTGCGGATTTATGTTAATGATGCCAAGCTTGCATCCTTTGGCAATTCCATTTTTACATATTATCTTTTGAACATGAATCCAACGCCAATGTTTTTTGTTTTTACCGACTCTAGTACTTTTCTGGCCAATGTTAGTCAATTCATGGGCAAGCTAAACCTTAACTCAATTTTCAGCTTAGCTATACTTTTTTTTTGGTTGAACAAAATTAAGCTCAAACCAGACACACACACTTAAAGCAAGCAAGCCGTCCATGCATGGCGGGAACTAAAATGAGTTCAAACTCTCAATTCCTATTTGGAGTTTGAGGGGTGGTTTCTCCTCGTGAATTTACTCGAATGTATTGGTTTCTCCCAACAAAAAAGAACAAAAATGGTAGAAGCTCTAAATAGAAAGAATAAGGTAGTCAAGTCACCAAGATAGAAGCCCCATCTTTGCAAGCCGGTGTTTGGGCGGATGGCAACTCTTCTTCATCGAGTTGGTCTTCCGGACTCCGATCCTCCTCGAGTTCGTTTGACAAGGCTCTGGCGTATATTCATGCCGTCTCATTGAGGGCGATGAGGTTATGATTTCTCGTCGTGCGTGTGCGGCGGTGAGTTATGCTATCAGGCACTTTGGATCATTTTAAGGGTTTAACGACAACAATTGCGGCTCCAAGGCACTGTTCCGTAAGGGCACGTGCACAATGACTTGCTGGTTGTCATCGACAAGGTCAGGCCGGCACCATCAGGGAAGCAGCGACAGTGGTGCGTCGGTGCTCGTTCTGGAGGTAGTATTGGTCGTTTGATGATCTAAGTATTTGGATGTAGTTTATTATGTTTCGGATGCTTGGTACTTCTGATGAACCTTTATAAGAGTTTCAGATACTTTTTTCACAGAAAGATTTAGAAAGAAAAAGAAGATACACATCACCTTCAAATATTAACATTGAACTATTCTACCCGATGTGCTCTGTCTTTAACACTAAAACAAGTCGCATATTTCTTTCTTTGTGTTGGCAAGATGCACAACACAGAGCTAAAATCATCACATCTGGCCCTCTTCATCAGAGCAAGTAGATAAACAGTTCTTTTTAGAGAAAAGA
This sequence comes from Triticum dicoccoides, assembly GCF_002162155.2. Classification (NCBI taxonomy): domain Eukaryota; kingdom Viridiplantae; phylum Streptophyta; class Magnoliopsida; order Poales; family Poaceae; genus Triticum; species Triticum dicoccoides. Next base: position 778,457,606 of record NC_041382.1, read on the forward strand.
ACAATGTGAGTAGAAAAAGGTGTTTGTTTGAATATTACTCCCCTCACTTACTATGTACCTAAGTAGGCCCTACGTACCAAGGGGGCAGCATTTTGGTGACTGAAAACCAAAACAATCAGCATTCAGCAGCCACTTCTCCGGAAGGCTTTCAACATTTTGCGAAAAAGACCTTTTGAAGTCTAAAAATTGCGAACAAGTACGACGGCCTTTCAAAACCTTCTAGGAGCCGTTGGATCTGAGATCCAATGGACCAGAAGCTCGTATCATGGGAGCACCTAAAGCATGGTATCATCTGATATTTTCCCAACCGATCGAGCAGAGGGCACAGTCCATCTACTCGGGTTGATCTCTATTGCCTCTTCCTCCGAGCACTTCTGTCGTTGCTCGCCGTCCAGCGGTCTCCGGTTCTAAAATTTTCTTTTCCTTCTCGTTTGATATGATAAAACGTGGTAGGTTTCGTCTTAATTTCTACATGCGTGCGTAGTCATGTTCTTGGATAAACTCATGTCGGCTAACCTCGTTAACAAATTTAGATGTCGTATTATGATTGTTTGTCCTTGACGAATCAACCGCGGCTTGGATTTTCGAACAACAAACAGGTGGACACCATGATCCTTGTGAGAGAAAACGACAAACTGTTTCCGTCGTGTATCTAGCACCTGCAAAACTAGCAGTAAACTAGTGACCCGTGGTTACAAAATGTCGCAGCCTATATGGCCAAATTGATAAATTAATGGGTGTGCGCCTTTTTTACATGGATACAATAAGATGTTCTTTTTTCTATGTTCCTTGAGAGAGACATGCTCATTTTTTTTACCCCCCTTGGCCATCTTTTGCTTTTAACCAAACTTTGTCCTCATTTCAAAATACAAAGGAGATGTGAGTGACACACGAGTATTAATAGCTGGACAGCATAAAAATACAAAGAGATAAGTATGTAGGAGTAGTGGTTACTCGTTAGGCTAGACTGTACCCAGGGACTGATCTGTCACTAAATAATAGAGCAGGGTGCTGGCTGGAAAAGCCAAAGCAATCAGCATTCACTCCCTTCCATTTTAAGCGCCTGCGACAGAGTGAGCCGAGCAGAGCAGAGGAGTCAATCTACTCTTCCTCCCACCGCCGCGGCCGCCGCCGCCGCCGCTCGTCGTTTCAAGAGGCCGCCTCCAACCGCAGCGCAGGTGACCCCTCCTCCGCTCCCAAAAGCTTCTTTTCAATCGCGTTTGCTCTGTCTTGTCCCGGTTTCGCCGCCGGCGAACTCCGGTTCAATCTCTCCGTGTTCTGTGCGGCTGATCTGTTCATGTTCCTCGCGGAATCTCGATCTAGGCGTGGCTAGGAACCCAGCACCAATCGGGTCAAAAGGGGCTACTCTCCTGCTGTGCACGGGCGTGCCCCTCAACTCTGTAGCTGGCAGTGTTTAATTCGAGCAGGGAAAGAAACTATCTACCTTGAAATTTTGGCCAGATGAAACCAGCATGCGTGCTGTTTCATTCTGTAAGGGGACGTGTTCCTCTTCCGAGGTCTGATTCGTGGCTTCATCTTGGTAGCAGGATGAGCGAAGAGGACTCGACGAGCGCCGCTGCGCAGCAGCCGACGAGCCGGCCCGCTCCGAAGCTCAATGAGAGGATCCTGTCGTCGCTGTCGAGGAGGGCGGTGGCCGCACATCCGTGGCATGATCTCGAGATCGGTGAGGAGGAGCTGCCTTTTCTCCATTTCTGTCTCCGGCTTTACCAAATGCCTTGATAAAAATTAAATAAGCTCGGCGAATTGCTGATTGGGTTTTTGGTGCACAGGCCCTGGGGCTCCAGCGGTGTTCAATGTTGTAAGCACCATCTTTTTGCCTTGCCAGCTGAACATCTTCGTCAGTTAAGATATTTGATGTTCTGTTATCGCAAAGTAAATTAGGATGTTGGATCTTGGGCAAGTGGTGGCAGGGGACTATTGGCATCCACACAATGGAATGTCATTGTTGACCTCATTGTTGTCTGTTTATGGGATCTCTGCAGGATGCAGTTGATTCTGAAGCACAATTTTGATGCTTCACTGCACTCTGTACTAGGAAGTAGGCAACAGTTGGTTTTCACTTTCAGTGAGATCTCGATGAAATTCATCGGAATATTTACCTTTCGTTCAAAATATTTCAATAATTTCAGTGGTACACATGACTTCAAATAATTCTAATATTTTTTAAATTCAAGTGAATGTTACGGCCCTTTGGTGGAAATGCAAACTGAAATATATTGAATTTCTGTCGTTGCTGAAATATTTCTTAAACTGAAAGTGAAAACCAGAATATGCCAGACAGCCTCTTTTTAGTTTATATAAGGTTGCGCTTGTTAAAAGGTGAATTGGGCTATGTCTGAATCAAAATAACTGATGTTCGAACAGTATTGCAATTGTGAGAGCCTGTGGTAGCATTTCAATGTTTTCCTGATCTGTTTCAGTTCAGTAGTGTATAGACATGCCAGTTAAAATGTTAAAAATGAAGCAATCAGTATTAAATGGCACATAAATCTACCCACCATACAAAAATAAAAATAGCATGATACATGGAATTCAGCCACCGGTTCTCACTGTTTTATACTTATACTGAATTCAATTGGCTTATCGTCAATGTTGAGGCTAATGATGGTAGTATGATTAGTATTGGATGTGCAGTTGTGCACTATCTGTTAATAACCTGCTATCACTGCCTTCAGCACGCCTTTTGGCTGCATGCACATATTGATTTGTTGATTCTGTAACTATTTAAATCTCCTTTTTGCTGAATTGGGTCTATGATTTTGATACAAGTAAAATTGTCACTGTGATTTTAGACCTTTTGTTACCTCCGGAGTTTTGTCCCTTAATATTATTATTTTTGTGACTTACGAATTGTAGCACTAGTTTTTAGCCTTGAAATTGAAAGAGAGGCGCTTTTAATCTAACCATTTTTCCCAAATTACAAATTTTCAACAAAACATGTTAACTTTATTGACCAGTTGATAGTTGTGCAACATTAAGATGCGTTTAAAATTTAATCTACTGTTTAGAAAAATTGCTTCTCAGTAACACACAAGTATATTGAGTGGTCTTTGTTTTTTCTGGTAACGATGCTAGACTCTTTATGTAAAGTTGGTCCTGGCTGTGCTTTGAACTCATGAACTTAACTGTTTACATGTATATCTTACTGCAGGTTGTTGAGATCACAAAGGGAAGCAAAGTAAAATATGAGCTTGACAAGAAAACTGGATTGATTAAGGTGTGTTTTGTTTGTATATAAGATCTATTGATCAACACTTTCTATTTCATGACAATGAATTGCTTTAATATTTTTTTATTGTACTTGTGTAAGGAATGATAAATTGAGAAGCATCCACCAGCATAATGCACCTCTATTGCTGTGCTTGCTAAATTGATTTAGTTCTGTACTCATGAGTTGACTTATTTTGCTATTTTTCGTCAAAGCATAATGTACTTCTGTTGTTATGTTATACAACATGACAGGTTGATAGAGTTCTGTACTCATCAGTTGTATATCCTCACAACTATGGTTTCATTCCAAGGACACTTTGTGAAGACAATGATCCAATGGATGTGTTGGTCCTGATGCAGGTTAGTCTTAGCATGTAGGTGATGCACTCCATGCATTATTAAACTATGTTATTATCTACTACCACCTCTGTTTCCAAATGTAAGACATTTTGGCAGTTTAAATTGAACTGCCAGAACGTCTTACATTTAGGAACAAAGGTGTGTCTCCTTTTCATTTTATAAGGCTGCTCTAGTTTGTCTTCAGTCAAGCACTCATAAACTTGACAATATCATGGTAAAAAATTATGGGTTTGACTTGAGACAAATTATGCAGAAGTTATAAACTGAAACAGAGGGGGTAGTGACCATTGTGTTACTCTTTTTATCTCTCACAGGAGCCTGTTATTCCTGGTTCTTTCCTCCGAGCTAGAGCAATTGGCCTTATGCCCATGATTGATCAGGTATTCCTTGTTCATTCTTTGCGCGTTAATGGGAGATGAACGAAACTAGCTTTACCTTGTTTTACTGAGGATGGTGGTTGGTTGTCATCAGGGCGAAAAGGATGACAAGATCATAGCAGTCTGTGCTGATGATCCTGAATACCGTCACTACAATGACATCAGTGAGCTGTCTCCTCACCGCCTCCAAGAGATCAAGCGCTTCTTTGAAGACTGTATCCTACATAATCAAATTTATTTGTTTTCCTTGTTACATGCCGTAGCAGAGTATCTTATATACTACTGTACATAATTTAGAGGTACATTTATTCGCATCCTTAGCCGTAACTTCTAGACAAGAAGAATGAGAACAAGGATGTCGCTGTCGATGCGTTCTTACCTGCGACCACTGCCCGCGAGGCCATTCAGTATTCGATGTAAGTACAGTTTCGTGTTGATCTCTACCAAGATGTATTTTTCCCTTCACTGCTTAAGTGATGACGGTGAAGGTGTATTTTGGTTTACACTGACGCTTCATTTCTTTTTTCACCTCAGGGACCTGTATGCGCAGTATATTCTGCAAAGCTTAAGGCAGTAGCATGCCGGTGGTTGTGTCGCGGAAATCTTCTATTAATAACAAGTGGGGAAGAGCCGAGACTTTGTGTGTTATAAATAAATGCGCAACAATGTGTACTTGCACTGTTTATGAAGATTAAGTGATGCTTTATGAATGGGAAAATTTGTTGTGCCTGTTAGCAAATTGCTTGCCCAATTCATATATCCAAAAAGTGTCACTTTTTAATCCTGATTGTAGCGCATTTTAGATAGGCCTGTTTGGTTACTCTTTTTTTTTGAGGATCGTTTGGTTACTTTATTTTAGCACAGCTCTTTGATTACTTTTTTTTCCCGACAAAGCTGTTTGATTACTGTCCTCGCCAACTAGATTGGGCCAGGCAGTAATTGTAGGCGTCCATTTTAGGAGGGCTGGAGTTGAATGTGATCTGGGCCTGGGCCAGGGCACCAACCTTCCAAAAGTAAACTAATTAGGCCGGGGCGTGTCGATAGTGTAGACCGGGCCCAACTCTGCCATCTCCAGGACTCTTTAACTCCACGATGTTCTTCCAATCAGAAAATAATAATAATCCACGGGATCAGAATATTGTCCTGATCGACGCCAAACAGATCGATTCATGGCGTCGTCCGAAACTGCGCAGCGCCCTCCGGCCATTGATGCCCTCGGCTCGGACGACGTGACTGCACAGTGGTCTTCTCTCCCTACAGATTTGGTCTGCCTTGTCGGCTGGCGGGTGCTGGCCGGAGACCTGCTAGACTACGTCCGCTTCCAGGCCGTGTGCGCGCACTGGCGGTCCAGCACCGTCTGTCCGCACGGACGTGGCATCGCCGATCCACGCTTTCACCCGCGACGGTGGATGATTTTGCCCGAGGGCCATGGCGTTCACCCTCGCATCGACAAGAGACGTTTTCTGAATCTCGCGACCGGAGTTTTCGCTTGTGTCTCGCTGCCTCTCTTGATGGACTGTCGTGTCCTTGATTCGGCCGACGGCCTCCTTGTCCTCTACAAAGACAACGCCAAGACCTTGATCCTTCACCCCTTCACCGGCGACGTTGTGAAGCTCCCGCCGCTCATGAAATCCCACCGGAACCTAGGTGTACAGGGACGGTGTGATTCGGTTCGCCGCATCCTTGAGCGTGAGCGCGGATGGCGTGGTTACGGTCATGATCGTGCATCAATATATACGTCGTGTATTTTTCGCTACCGCCAAGGACCAGCACTGGAACTGGAGCCTCTCGCCCTTGTCCATACCCATGTCATTCCAAGGGAAGTTTTATATACTGGAGCCTCATACTACAGGTAGCAGCGGACGACCGATACTACAAGTTGACCCGCCTAGTTATGAGTATGGGGCAATGTCGCCTTCTTTGTTGCCACCAAAGTTGATTGCCATGTGTCCGACAAGCAAATTTCGTTTCTTCACCATAGCGGAATGTGGCTCAGATGTCCTAGTGGCTGGTTTTGACCGTATGCCGCTAGTTTCTACAAACAAGCTAGTGGTTTATCGAGTATCCGATCTTGCCATTGGCAAAATTGCCCCGGTAACAAGCATCAGAGGCAATACTCTCTTCCTTGATATCAATCCGAGCATGAACATCAAAGATGGCGATATTCTCATCACAAGGAGTGTGACTAGCAGTTATGGAGCGGTGCCTGGCATTACGAGCGATACTATTGTACGTTCTTGCAACGGTTATCCTTTCCAGTACCATCTCGGTAGCGCAAAATGGTCGCAAATAATGGATGAATGTGATGGTCCACATGGCTGCAATTGCGGCCTCATTTACCATATACTCCCTCCGTTTCTAAATATTTGTCTTTCTAGACATATTTTAGAGTGTAGATTCATTCATTTTGCTCCGTATGTAGTCATTTGCTGAAATCTCTAGAAAGACAAATATATAGGAACGGAGGGAGTATATGATTGCTGCCATTGTACTCACAAGCGGGTCAAAGTGTAATTGTTCCTCAGTTAGAGACTTGAGTTTGTGCTATGTACCGTGGACTTATTTGTTTAATTCTGGCCTACATATAGGTAGTTTCTCAAGTGATATAGTACTATGCATGGTTGTGTTGATCTCGTTCGAATTCAGCACTAGATCAGCCTTCACTACGGCTGATTAGATACATTACATAATAAAGTATGAGTTGTTATTGAAAACATATACTGGCACATAGCTTCGGCCTTGTATAACTTTGGTTTTTTTTTTTGCCGGCGTATTTTGCGTGTGTGTGTGTGTTTGTGTTGACTATGTGCATCCTAATTTTATAGAGGTCAGGTATATGCTTATCATGGTTGTAGCCCCTTGATGCTACATTATGGTGAATAAAAATACCCTTTATCAAACAAATGTGTTTTTTACCGATCTCCTCATTTTTAATCATCTCAATATGATCAACCATCACCGCACTGTATCAAACCAAATCATAGATTGCCTGGAAAAAAGATCATAGATAATGAGCACATCCATGTTGGATTGTCTTTAAGAAAGAACACCGGTTACCCTAAAAAAAAGAACACCGGTGGATTGGGGAGCCGTGGCCTACATTACACGTACGTAAGTTATGAAAAAAAGGGAGTAGTTTTATGTGCACACATATTTTATTTGTGAGAATAAATTATACTACTACAATTATTTTTCAGAGTTAATAATAATTTATTCTTCAGAACATTGAGAATAAATTATATGCAAAGATTTTTTTAGGGGGTTGAGGCAAATTGTTTGCACTGTTTTTTTGTGTGAAACCAATCGTTTGCACAGATGGTTGCGATCTAGTACCAGCTAACGGAGGCCAACTAGCATATAGGGCCGGGCTGGGCTCCGACTCTTCTCCCGGTTTAAAATCCCTGTTGCTTAGCGTCGCGATCGGCACGAAGAACAGATCGCTCTTTCTAAAAAAAGAAAACATATCGCTCGATGTCGACGTCCTCGGCGACGAATCGTTTGCGCCCTCCGGCTGTACCGGCTGCCTCCGCCACCGTCCCCGACGAGGCGTCCCCATCTCCATGGGCGTCCCTCCCCGCGGATCTGGTTCGCCTGCTTGGCTGGCGGGTGCTGGCGCGAGATCTGCTCGACTACGTCCGCTGCCGCGCAGTCTGCACACACTGGAGGTCCAGCACCGTCTGTCCCCGTGGCCGTGGCATCGTCGACCTGTGTTTTCACCCACGCCGATGGACGGTGCTGCCCGAGGGACATGGATTAGACCCTGACGACAAGGGCAAGAGACGCTTATTCAGCCTCTCCACCGGAGTTTCCGTTTGCCCTCGACTTCCGGACGACTATCGCATCCTTGATTCGGTCGACGGGATCCTCCTACTGCATCGGCGGCAGCGACAACACGATAAAGGTAGCATCCGTCTTTTCAATCCCTTCACCGGCGACATTCTGGAGCTCCCGCCGCTCGGGTCCGTCATGTCAGACTCAAAACTCCATGAGATATCTACTAGTCATGTGGTACCTGGCGGCGTGGTCACCTCCTTGACGGTGAGCTCGGATGGAGCTGCCGCAGTCATGATCTGGCTTGTAGAATTATCACGCATCATCTTTGCTACCACCAAGGACAAGCAATGGAGTCTGTCGACCCGAATGTTCATTTGGAACAGAAGGCCTATATCATTCCAAGGAAAATTATACATCTTATGTTATGACCTAACTAGCCATGCACTACAGGTTCTCCAGATTGGCCCACCTGTGTATGAGCATGGGACAACCTTGCGGTTAGGTTCATCTTTCTTACCGCCATTGGAGTTGATTGCCACATGTCCAACGATAAAAATCTCCGACGGTATTGGCCTAGCAGAATGTGACTCGGAGATTTTGGTCATAGCCTACAAAGATTCTACACACACGCATATGGTGGTTTACAGAGTAACTGATCTTATCCCCGGCAAGGTTATTCCGGTGACAAACTTCGGAGGCAAATCTGTCTTCTTTGATACCAAAACAGGTATGCAAACTACAAACAATGGGGTGATTCCTACGATCGCGAGTGACACCATTGTACTTCGCCGGCATCACGAGAGATGTCACCCTTGGCAGTACCACCTTGATAGCGGCACGTGGTCGCCAACAACACACCCCATGAGCCATTGTGGCCTGATTTGCCATATATACGACTGTTGTGGTTGTACACCGCGCCCTCGGGAGCTCTAGTTGTGAATTGATACTACCACTGGTGGAAAAAGGGCCTTTGGTCGCGGTTCGCAACTGCCATTAGTCGCGGTTGCGCAACCGCGACCGAACGGGCGCGACTAAAGACCCCCCCTTTAGTCGCGGTTGCTTAAGAAACCGCAACTAAAGGCCCGTCCACGTGGGCGCCAGGTGGCCGTCGGGGCGGAGGACCTTTAGTCGCGGTTCTTCTGGCCAACCGCGACTAAAGGCCGCCGCAGGTTTAGGGTTTTAGCCCCCCCCCCCC